>NC_042960.1:7555383-7685383 GCF_901001165.1 Salmo trutta
GAGGAGAGAGAGAGAGAGAGAGAGAGAGAGAGAGAGAGAGAGAGAGAGAGAGAGAGAGAGAGAGAGAGAGAGAGAGAGAGAGTGACCGAGAGAGAGAGAGAGTGACCGAGAGAGAGAGAGTGACCGAGAGAGAGAGAGAGTGACCGAGAGAGAGAGAGAGTGACCGAGAGAGAGTGACCGAGAGAGAGAGAGAGTGACCGAGAGAGAGTGACCGAGAGAGAGTGACCGAGAGTGACCGAGAGAGAGTGACCGAGAGAGAGTGACCGAGAGAGAGTGACCGAGAGAGAGTGACCGAGAGAGAGTGACCGAGAGAGAGTGACCGAGAGAGAGTGAGAGAGTGACCGAGAGAGAGTGAGAGAGTGACCGAGAGAGAGTGAGAGAGTGACCGAGAGAGAGAGAGAGTGACCGAGAGAGAGAGAGAGTGACCGAGAGAGAGAGACCGAGAGGAAAAAGAAGTAGCACGAAAGTGAAACCGAACGAACGAATAGCACTAGACACCAGCGTGGTAGACCACTATTCTCTCTTCCCTCTCTCCCTCCAGACATCTGGTAGCCATCAGCACCGCACACAGGAAGCGGCCGCCATGCCGTGCTGGTGCGCCAGGGAGCGGCGCCTTTTTCCTCCGTCAGACTCAGCGCTGCGCTCAGCAGAAACAACAAATCAGCCAGCAGAGGCCAGCCCTCACTGAACACAGCAGAAGCACAGAAGAGGCTCACATTCCTACTGCCATAGCCTGCCAAGAGGAGCCCTGAGCAGGGAGAGGGACAGAGAGTAGGCTGACTGAGGCTGGCTAATGTTGTGGGTTTGAGGCTAGCTTGGTGCATCTTTTATTTTCCTTCCTTTCTCCCACTCTCTCTCTACCGATGGCCTATGAGGAGGTGGAGGGGGTTATTGATTGACATTCTGGAATATCCCAAAATGCACACACACCTTGCTCACTTCGCCTCGGAACTGGTCCCGAACTCCTTCCAGGACGATTTCACATGTGCTTATACACAGGCTCCATACACTCTCAGCTTTAGAGACTTGTTCCCATGACTGCACAAACAATCCAGTGGTCTGGACCATAGAAACAGGATCACTAGAAAAATAATTCCCATTCAAGTCAATGTTCTGTGATGGGTGGATGGCCTGCAGGTCATATTTGTATTTCTATGGTCTGGTCCCGTGAGCTGCTGGAAGGGGAAGCTAGCTCTGCCTGAGAGGCCAAAGCAAAGGGACCATCTTTGGACATCTGTGTGCTCCTGGGTCCCTGCAACAGCCCCCTCTCTGGAGCAGCAGTAGGACTCAAAGTTGGGTCTGGAAATAGCCTCTCTCTCTCTGTCATAAGGTCTATTTTTACTAGCCCGATGACTACAACTGAATTCTTCCGCTGCTCTGTTTGCTACATAATTCAGTCTGAGACCGCCACAAACTACTTCAACGATGGCAACGTCAAAATAAGGGGTGTTGTACAGAACAAAGTAATCAGCGATTGGATCATCTCTAACCAATCAGAGTATCAAAGCCAATGACAAATGTAAAAAACATTTTTTTTAAACGGCACTTTACCCACGAGCGTACCGGCCCAACCTATCGGTTTCTGAGACCAATCAGAACGGTTAGAATGTTTGCGTCGGGGAAGTAGTAGGTACTCAGATAAATTGCAGAGAAGAAACTAGCATCCGTGGTCGTGGCGTAGCGTTTGGGTAGCCAGGCAATATCTTTACAGCGAGCCATTTGTCCAGCCAGACGTCACTGGACTGGCTTAACATGGAACAATAAATAACGATTTCTAAAGTTGAACTCTGAACCCGTTCATATTACATCATACTGCAAGTTGCATTTGTGTAGCCTGCATTGCATAAATTAGGACCAAATCTGGCTTCATTGTCTGCCCTGGATACAGGCTAGCATTTAAACATATCCAGCCTGGTGCACAACAGCCAAGAGTCCGGAGAAGGGTCTTATCTGTGCTTCATAAGAACTGGGTCTGCATAGTGTTAGAGTTGGCATATTCAACCATAACGTCATGTGACTGTGGAGCTCTATAACAACCACAGGAGAGTTTCCACACAAAAAAAAACTGAAAGTGTGTGTGTATATATATATATATATATATATATATATATATATATATATATATATATATATATATATATATATATACACACACAGTGTACAAAACATTAAGGACACCTGCTGTTTCCATGACAGACTGACCAGGTGAAAGTTATGATCCCTTATTGATGTCACTTCAATCAGTGTAGAATGTAGATGAAGGGCAGGAGACGGGTATAAGAAGAATCTTCAAGCCTTGAGACATGGATTGTGTAAGTGTGCCATTCAGAGGGTGAATGGACAAGACAAACAACTTAAGTGCCTTTCAACGGGGTATGGTAGTAGGTGCCAGGCGCACTGGTTTGTGTCAAGAACTGCAACGCGGTCGGGTCTCTCACACAACAGTTTCCTGTGTGTATCAAGAATGGTCCACCATCAAAGGACATCCAGCCAACTTGACAACTGTGGGAAGCATTGGAGTCAACATGGGCCAGCATCCCTGTGGAAGGCTTGACACCTTTTAGTCCATGCCCTGACAACTTGAGGATGTTGAGGGGGAAAAGGGGGGTGGGGGGGTGCAACTCAATATTAAGAAGGTGTTGGTAATATTTTGTACACTCAGTGGGAGATCGAGTCTTTATCTATGACAGTGTAAACAGCAAGAGCCAGGCAATAAAGGAACACATCTGTTTACAGACGGCACCAAGCGAGGCCAGAAGCCCAGCCACCAAGCAACATGACAAAAAGCTTTAAAAGGGGGGGATTAACTTCCCTAGTTGCTATTTTCCCCAAGAGCGGCAGTAAGGAGAGAGGGAGAGAAGAATAGTGGGGTGGGTGGTGGTAGCATTACTAGCAGTGTTTGTCAGCGGAGCACGTTGGGAGTTATAACAGGCGGACTTTGGAAAGACGACATGGGCCTAGAACGCCACATGACCACCGCCGCAGTTGACGAGAATAGCCACAGAAACAGAGAACTGGTCACCAGGGCTGGCCACACAGTGGTAGTGAGTGACGCAAGGACATTGTTACATATGGGGAAGGATGGGGTATGTGCTAGTGGGCTTTCCCACCCCACAACACTAATAGGACAAGTCAGACCACAAGGAAATACAGATAAATGTATACTTAATAGTTATAAATATGTAATAACTTACAAGTTGAATAGATCTTATCCCTGTTATGATATCACTGCAGTCCACGCTGTCAGACAGTGTGCCTCGTCTGACCGGCTACACGTACCTGCTGTAGCACTAAGCCTGTGGGTCAACTCCAAGCCTATTCTTGATCCCTGAGTCCCAGACAGACTATCAGGCAGAAAGTCTGCATACTTTAACTGTCTGTTATAAAAACACCTATGGCTTTCATCACTGAATTGCTAACTACACCAATAAAACCAAAATCAGGCGAAAGCGAGCACTCCCGCTGCCACACACAAACGCACCGGAGTGAAAAACAAGCCGCTCAAATACACTACCTCTCCAGACCGCACAGGTCATGTTAAATCAGGCTTCCTCGATGTTATCAAACACTGGCGGAGGAGGTTCTCACCCATGTGTGTGCCCCTGTAAAATAACCAAAACTTTATTCATAGGGCTTAGCTTTAATTGGCTGCTGTGTTATTGTGGTTATGCCCATTGTTTATCATGTCGTGATTGGGTTTCAAGCGCCCTCCCGCTAAGTAAACAAGCTAATGAAAACTTCGACAAGCGAAAAGCGCCTTGGGTCGTCTGGTGATACTGGTGGAGCTCTGGGTACATAAACACTAGTCAGGTGGTCGTTTTGGTTTTGGGAGAATCATTCAAATACAAACAATGAATGGGTCTGATGCAGTTAATCTGTTTGGAAAATATTTCAACTTTCATTTCAGTCTTTCCGAAACGACTGAAAGAGGGATAAACAGGGTGTAAGTGATATGTAACGGCATTGTAATTGCTGCGTCAACAAGATATCACCCCGCATTAATTTTGTATGCCTTTCTTTTTTCTTTATATTTCTAATGGACATTTAAATAATTGATGGTCGATGCAATCCATTATTTTCTGGGCATGACTGCTCCCACACAACAACAGCAGTCTGCTGCTTTTCAAAATGGACTGTTCCCGTTGTCGTGGTAGCCAGGAGGACATACTCTGCATCCCAAATGAAACCCTGTTCCCTATATAGTACACTACTTATTGGTCAAAAGCAGTGCAATACATAGGGAATAGTGCTGTTTGGGACACAACACTACCAAATCTGTTCCTGGAGAGCTACCGTCCTGTAGGTTTTCACTCCAACCCTGTTCCTGGAGAGCTACCCTCCTGTAGGTTCACTCCAACCCTGTTCCTGGAGAGCTACCCTCCTGTAGGTTTTCACTCCAAACCTGTTCCTGGAGAGCTACCGTCCTGGAGAGCTACCGTCCTGTAGGTTTTCACTCCAACCCTAATCTTGCGCACCTGATTCTAATAAATATCTGGTTGATAAACTGAATCAGGTTAGTTACAACTGGGGTTGGAGTGAAAACTACAGGAGGGTATCACTCCAGGAACAGGGTTGGAGTGAAAACCTACAGGAGGGTATCTCTCCAGGAACAGGGTTGAGAGCCCTGGTCTTCAACAATAATGTATGCTGGCTGCTGGCTAGGAATAGCCTCTGATGCTAACGCCACACAAGCGCTTCTCTGTTCCACTTGCTAAGCAGATTTAATGAATCCTGTATTCAACAAAAAAGCTATTCCTTTGTTTCGTTTGACCACTCCACTGAGTCCCGTCTGTCTATCCGTCCGCTCTGTCGTTTGTTCAGAAGTTGCTCCTTGGTTGGTCGCAAATCAAAAATGTTAAATTAGGCTTGAGCACGAGTAATGGCTTACAGGGCGCTGCAGCGAGCTACATACAGTAAGTGGTTCAGGTCAGGAGACAGACTCCCTCAAGCTGCTAACTGGTGGAGAGACATTTACAGGAGTGGAAGGATATTTTCTGAGCCGGCTAGAGGATGTCCTCAGTGAGTCTACTGCCATCACCCTATGGATTTGTCCCAAAGGCACCATATTCCCTATATAGTGCACTACTTTTGATCAGGGCCCATAAGTAGTGCACTATATAGGGAACAGCCATTTGGGACAGAGACACTCAAAACAGGGACCTTTAGGGTTCAACATTTTCCCTCTCAGCTCGTTGTGTCAACCTGTCTCCGGAGTGTTGTTGTTCAAACACTGAGGCCCTGTGAGGGAAAGGATGGGAAAAGCACAGCGTGAATAACCCCTCTGAATGCTTTGGATGGGACCAACCAATTGAGCTTCCTATGAGGAGAGGAGCGATCCATGTCGCCATACGGGGAGGGGACACAGAGAGATTCCCCCTGCTGCCTCCCGGCCTCAACTGTCTCTGCACATTAAGTGGAGCTGACGAAGTAACAACCAACTTTTATCCCCTTTAATTTCCTTGGGTAGTGTAGAAAACACAGCGCAGATGTCTCAAGACACACAACCTGCAGGGCTCTCTCTTTGATGAAAGCTTTACAAGTGGGACCTCCATAAATTCACAGATTGCGAGAGAGGCGAGAAATGAAAGAGGAAGTTTGTAAAAAAGAAAGATGGAATGTGCAATGTCAATGAAATGAAAACCTAACAGAGATGCATGTTCAGAGCAAACGTTTACATTTCTGCGGCTGGGAAAAAAAAAATGAATCAGACTGAAGTGGTTGTGGTAGGTTTCCTCATACCATCTCACCAAGACGAGAAAGGAGAACGCAACGGTTCTGAAGGTGACCTTACATTAATACATCCTATAGGGCAGGGGAATTCAACGCCTACTCTACGAGGCCCGGAGCCTGCTGGTTCTCTCTTCTACCTGATTAGAGGGGAACAATGAAAAAAAGCAGTGGAAGTGGCTTTGAGGTCCAGAGTTGAATTTGATGGCTATAGTATATCAAAGTGAAAAAATACCCATCCTGTGTATGGATAAACCTGTAACAAACTAAACACCCACAACACTGTTGTCCATGGAGTCTGTATGCCAGCATATGGCCCCTAGCCATGTGACAGAGACCCCTTTCTCTGGGGCCCTGCAGTGTCATGGTTACGCTCCCACTATATACACTGTCAGTGTGCCTACATGTCTCCACTCTCCATAAAATAGAAAAAAAGGCCTTAGTGTGCCCTTTGAGCGGGCCAGTGCTCTGCCTGCCGGTAAACAGGGCGGTGCTGCAGACACAGGCAGGCCGCTGAACAGTTTAACCCTTGATCTCGTCCAATCAGGGGCTGAGCTGGCCAGCCGGAGGACAAACTTTGCCCAGAGTGGTTAACCTCCCGGCAGCCGGCAGGGCTACGTGTCTGGACTGGAGCTACTGTGGAGAGTAGAGGCTGAATGCTCAGACAGTAAGGGTCAACACTGGAGAATGAGGGGGCACACAAACAGAAGGTCTACTTAGATCAACATACACAGTCTATAGATGACCCGTCTCCCTGACAAAAAGCAGCAGAACCTCCTCTCTGACCCCCCCCTCTCTCCTCTCAGTCAACGCCTCCACACACACACCTTTACATTCAGAACCCTTGCCAGAGCTAGACCTACACTACCGTTCAATAGTTTGGGGTCAATTAGAAACGTCGTTGTTTTTGAAAGAAAAGCAAATTTTTTGTCCATTAAAATAACATCAAATTGATCAGAAATACAGTGTAGACATTGTCAATGTTGTAAATGACTATTGCAGCTGGAAACAGCTGATTTTTTAATGGAATATCTACATAGGCGTACAGAGGCCCATTATCAGCAACCATCACTCCTGTGCTCCAATGGCACGGTGTGTTTGATAAAACTTGGCTTAGCTTTTTAAAAGGATAATTGATCATTAGAAAACTCTTTTGCAATTATGTTAGCACAGGTGAAAACTGTTGTTCTGATTAAAGAAGCAATAAAACTCACCTTCTTTAGACTATCTTGAGCATCAGCATTTGTGGGTTCGATTACAGGCTCAAAATGGCCAGAAACAAAGAACTTTCTTCTTAAACTCATCAGTCTATTCTTGTTCTGAGAAATGATGGCTATTTCATGCGAGAAATTGCCAAGAAAGTAAAGATCTCGTACAACGCTGTGTACTACTCCCTTCGCTGTTCAGTTTCAGCGCAAACTGTCTAACCAGAATAGAAAGAGGAGTGGGAGGCACAACTGAGCAAGAGGACAAGTACATTAGAGTGTCTAGTTTGAGAAACAGACGCCTCACAAGTCCTCAACTGGCAGCTTCATTAAATAGTACCCACAAAACACCGGTCTCAACGTCAACAGTGAAGAGGCGACTCTGGGATGCTGGCCTTCCAGGCAGAGTTACTCTGTCCAGTGTCTATGTTCTTTTGCCCATCGTAATCTTCTACTTTTTTTGGCCAGTCTGAGATATGGCTTTTTCTTTGCAACTCTGCCTAGAAGGCCAGCATCCCGGAGTCGCCTCTTCACTGTTGACGTTGAGACTGGTGTTTTGCGGGTACTATTTAATGAAGTAGCCAGTTGAGGACTTGTGAGGCGTCTGTTTCTTAAAATAGACACTAATGTACTTTTTTTTTATTTTATTTTTTATTTCACCTTTATTTAACCAGGTAGGCAAGTTGAGAACAAGTTCTCATTTACAATTGCGACCTGGCCAAGATAAAGCAAAGCAGTTCGACAACATACAACAACACAGAGTTACACATGGAGTAAACAACATACAGTCAATAATACAGTAGAAAAAAAATAAGACTATATACAATGTGAGCAAATGATGTGAGATAAGGGAGGTAAAAGCAAAAAAAATGCCATGGTGGCAAAGTAAATAAAGTATAGCAAGAAAAACACTGGAATGGTAGATTTGTAGTTTGAAGAAAGTTCAAAGTTCAAATATAAATAATATGGTGCAAATGAGCAAAATAAATAAAATAAATAAATACAGTAGGGGAAGAGGTAGTAGTCCTCAGTTGTGCACTGGGGCCTCTCACTCTTTCTATTCTGGTTAGAGCCAGTTTGCGCAGTTCTGTGCAGGGAGTAGTATTTAATGCTAGCTAGCAACTTACCTTGGCAACGTAAAGCAGGTGGTTAGAGCGTTGGGCTAGTTAACGTAAGGTTGCGTCCCCAAGCTGACAAGGTAAAAATCTGTCGTTCTGCCCCTGAACAAGGCAGTTAACCCACCGTTCCTAGGCCGTCATTGAAAATAAGAATGTGTTCTTAACTGACTTGCCTAGTTAAATAAAAGGTTTAAAAATTAAAAAATTAAAAAAAGAAAAAGAAAAATACTAAAAAGAAACTAAATAAAAATGTATACAAAATAAAAAAAATAAAAAATAAAATACTAAAAAAGAAAACGCTAATCGGTGGCCAAAAATACCGATTACCGATTGTTATGAAAACTTGAAATCGGCCATAATTAATCGGCCATTCCGATTAATCGGTCGACCTCTACTCTGTACGCCTATGTAGACATTCCATTTAAAAGAAAATGTAAAAGCAGCCGTTTTCAGCTCCAACAGTCATTTAAAACATGAAATGTCTACACTGTATTTCTGATCAATTTGATGTTATTTTAAAAATGGACAAAAAAAAAAAAGTGCTTCACTTTCAAAAACAAGGAAATTTCTAAGTGAACCCAAACTTTTGAACGGTAGTGTATATTATGAGGTTGGCCTATAATCTGGATGGACACCTGAAACCGGGTCATGATGTCGTGGTTACAGAGTAATCCTGAGGACCTGTAGGCAGTGTTAGGCATAATGGGTTCTGTTATTCACAGTCCCAGGCCGTCCTGAGGGCTCAGGTGAGGTCGCCTCCACCCACAAACGCTGCTGTCGTTAGCCACTGCCACACACACACACACACAAGCAAGTCTCACACACTCAGCGAGTGGGTCGCACACACCTGGCCCAGTGTAACTCAGTGGGGGCTCCAGCTAACAGCTTCAACAATTTGCCAGTGATCAGTGTTCCTTCTCATACTGCATGCAGGGCCTCATCTACACCACACAGATCCTATTAACACTCTGGAGGGTCAAAATACAGCCATTCATATTGTAGAACACCATTAAGGACACACACAAACACACACAGTTACAAAACTTACACACACATAAGGTTACAAAAGCGGTGTTTAAACAGGCTTTGGCAGAAGTGTGAATCAGATGAATTGGGTCAAAGAGTTGTTCAGAGACAGCAGTAGAACAGGCTGTTCCTACAGGGCCACAAAGAGGCAGCAGCAGAACAGGCTGTTATAGGGGCACAATGAAGCCATTTAGGCCAGAATTGACACGTACCAAATCATACAAACACATTCTTCGGGCCTAATGAATGTAGGGTGAGATAAATACACACTAGTCTATAGACCTGAGGGTAGTGAAGTAGTAGGCTACAGTGCAATCAGGTCACAATCAGTTTGCTCAGGGGCCTGGTGAAATGCAACGCACTGCATTGGATTATGCACTTAACAAAATGTCCACTTTTTAAGGGATTAGACCGTTCTCGGTGCTCCATTCACATAAGGTCTTCCCTGTGGCTCAGTTGGTAGAGCATGGTGTTTGCATGGTGTGTGCAACGCCAGGGTTGTGGGTTCGATTCCCACAGGGGGGCCAGTACAAAAAAATAAAATGCATGAAATGTACGCATTCACTACTGTAAGTAGCTCTGGATAAGAGCGTCTGCTAAATGACTAAAATGTAAAAAAAAAAAAATAAGGATAAGTGTTCCCGGTCTGTCACTTCAGAGTGACATGCTGTAAGATGGACTTGATGAATGAACACCTCAGTGTGTGCAGCAGCTGGGCTGGCTCCCTACACTACCCTCCAGTTAAATCATCACACACGGCCTCCCTGTGTCTTGGGAATAAGGAACTTTGGTCACTATGTGTCATGTGATCAGAGTGTCCTGTCTCATTTGTTCCTGCTGTGGGAGGGCCTAGTTACTGTATCACCACCACTAGCCACTCCATAGTAACCCCTACCCCCCCCTGACTGACTCTCACACTTCACGAGGGAGTGTTGAGCGCTGGGTGATCATGACTAGGGGCTGGACTTCTTATCCTGACCATGTGACCTGAACAGGAAACGCTCTGGGCCCTCGATACAGGTTCTAACTTTGGGGTGGTTAGAGCATCGGGCCAGTAACCGAAAGGTTGCTGGGTCAAATTCCCACTGCTGACAAGGTAAAAATCTGTCATTGGTCCACGGTAGGCCGTCATTGTAAATAAGAATTTGTTCTTAACTGATTTGCCTGGTTAAATAAAAATAAAAAACAGGCTCTAAGTAGGGCTGCAGTGAGGAAAAACTCCTGTCCTAGGCATGTAGTAACAAGGAGAACAATGAACTGTGTAGATTCAGATTGGTCATAACATCAGTGGCGGGAGGACAGAAGGAATGGTATTTGGCAGGCCACGGCCAACCAGAGACATTGGGAGAATCTCAATTACATCCTCCTCTTGCCCCGCTTCCTTCTCAAAACCCATTGGCTGAGAAAGCCAGAGGTCCTTCGCCTCCAATGGGTTGAGGCGGCGGCGAGGAGAGAGGACGCGAGGAGTATACAATCGAGATTCTCCCTGAGAGATCGGTTGAGGAGAACTGTGGTTGCTGTGAAAACATGTAGAGTGCAGGGCTGTCCAGTTCCTAATGCAAACATCAATAGAGATATCCAATAAGCCACAAATACAACGCTTAACAGCCTTTTGGACACAGCAAGACTCTTTTAAAAATGGCAATTTGTGTCTCAGAGTTGTGGCGTGCAGTCTCTTTAATACGCCATCTTTGTAGATTAGGAGCAAATACAACTGATAGAGGGCCCACGAATACAATGGCGATAGATGTTCTTTGGATAGATAACAGATCCAATGTCATGGAACTAATATACAGCCAACTGATTCGCCCACTGATTCACACAGTAAAGAAAGGGGGCATATACAGGGTGGCAATTTCATTATGGGTGTGAGAATGTTAATACTTTGCAGGTTAAAAAACAAAGGTCATGTAAGACTATCAACAATGACATCCAGCTTCCAAAGAAGTGTGTGTGTGATTTATAGAGAGAGAGACAACCCTTATTTTGCATAACTGTGATTGAAATGTATTTTCATATCATTTCAATACTGTACTGATTTAAATGGGCGTACCTCCCTGTCTCGTAAGTAGGCCGAGTCTGGAGTCTACATGGAACACGTCACGCCACGTTGATACAAAGTGATTTGTTGCAGGTTAGGAGAGCATTTTTGGTAACCTTAACCTCCGTCTCTAACCTGCTGCGTAAGTTCTCCTAACCTGCTACAAAAAAAAGTAACTTCGTTATCAAAGTGGCGTGGGAAGTGTGTTTCCCTAGTCTACATAGACTAGACTATGGAGAAGACGGAACATTCTCATTTCCTGTGACAACCAGGAACTGCTTTCAAAAGCATTCCTTTTAAGAACACAAGTCAATTGGAGTTCATTCCCGACACTGTGAGAGTTGTCAATGTGATCTGTTTGTTAGATCCGCACATTAGTCAAACCTACACTTAGGATTTTGACATTGAAGCTTGTGCTCATAAACTATTATGCTATGACTAGACAGACGAGCATTTCAGTTACCTTGCTGTGGAATGCGAATACTGCACAGTATGGGACCATTTTCATGAATACTTCGAAATAGGCCCACTGTTGGAATTTGCATCAAATCACTGAAAAGGTCAACAGCATGCAGGCTGTCATCATAACAAGATGTAGCCTAGGAGGCCAGTCACTTGACAATACTACAAAAGGATTTGAAATCCACTTCTTGCTATTCATGAATTGTCGATAGTTTTGTTGTAGCAAACAAAGATTCGAGATGCTGCATAAACTTTGTGCAGCTGGGGGAAATTATCAGCGAGGCAACGTATGCAAATTCGAAATAATCGAAAGTGTTACATTTGCATAGCTACACTGTATCCGCTCTGTGGTAACGATCCAAAGCAAGATATGAATATGATCAAGCTTAGACTTACGTAACGTCTCAACTTTTTTTCTGGAGGTGATTTTCTTAACCAGCCCGAGCACACCACATCTCCCCCGCTCATCTTTCCTCCTTTCTTCCTCGCCGTCTGGATGTTTGGGCCGAGATTGTTTTGAGTGAACCTGCAAATATTGACAGGGAGCGGTCAATGGAGAAAAAAACAACTGAAAAAAATTACAATGTCGCATTGGTTGAGATTGTATGAGTTGGGTAAACGATACATACCGTCACACCTCCTAGTCTGCGCTGCGAGTCACCAACAGCGACTTTAAGACAGTCCTCTGAAATGTATCAACCACTTTTGTCAAGAAGTGTGTTAAATAGCCAAATTAAATCCCAAAGTGTCGTGCGTCCGTGGTTACCTTCTTCTGGATACGTTTCGTACTCCAAGCAGAATAGTTGCTTGCAAGTGAAACTCGCCAAGTTTGGCTTTCAGTGAAAGCGCTTTTATGCAATTCCTTCCAAAGTCGAACAAATATTTTTAAGCACAATAGGATACGTATTTTCCTCTCCTTTCCGACGCATAATTGTTTCACGGAAAGTACAATGCCTTTTCACCCAAAAACGTAGCGTTTCGCCGACCTTCCTCTCAGTTTCACTGCCTGTGGTTGCTAATTATGATTGACAGATCCGCAACTCTGTGTTTTCCCTGAACTCAGCCTGACAGCCTCCTTTGGAACACGCAGGAAAAATTAACCAACACACCATGGGACATGTAGTTCTCAATTGTTTGGCGTTTCTCCCCCCAAAACAAATAACCGCATTTTGATACATTATTTTTTGCATATGGTTAGAATAGATTTACACCCATCTGACTGAATACCGGGGGAAATAATAGCTTTCTAATGACTGAATGGAATAACAAAGAAATTGCATTTCAGTGTTCAATGTAGGACCTCTCATACCATGCTCACGAGCAAACTACATTTACCACAATGCGCGCCATTTGTGCGCTCGAAGTCATGCAACCTCGAGGAGAAGAGTAGAAATGACCGTACAATTAGAAAGTTGGCGATTTCCATTACATTATATATATGTGTGTAAGTTTGAGCACCAAAACCAGAAACAACAAAACTCGAATAGGCCTATCATAATTTCAGATATCTTCATCATATTTTGTACCTTTATTTAACTAGGCAAGTCAGTTAAGAACAAATTCTTTTTTACAATGACGGCCGACGCTGGGGCAGTTCTGCGCGTCAGACTCCGAATCACTGCCGGTTGTGATACAGCCTGGATTCGAACCATGGTGTCTGTAGTGACACCTCTAGCACTGAGATGCAGTGCCTTAGACCCCTGCACCACTCAGGAGGCCAAATGAATGAAATGTCTTTGTTGCTTCATTGCAAGAGTAGGCTATCTATCCCTTGAAGACTCTAGTGGTGTTGTTCTTGTAGATCCTGAGCCTGACTATTGGCAATTTGACAGAGATGAGTTCCCATGGGGGTTAAAGTATCTGTGGAATCCAGGAATGTTATTGTAATGGTAAAAAGCTCTCCACTGTCTTTTGGCTATTAGCCTGTATTTGTAAGTGCATCTATAATGTTTGACTGCCATTTTCTAATGGGGTTGAGCATAGTATACATGAAGGTCAATATTGTAGTGATTAACAAATAGTCAACTGATGTACCAAAACAAATATAAACTTTTCATATAACTTACTAATACAAATGAATAACTATTATGGTGCACAACAGCCATCACAGGGTGGCAGGTAGCCTAGTGGTTAGAGTGTTGGACTAGTAACTGGAAGGTTGCTAGATTGAATCCCCGAGCTGACAAGGTAGAAATCTGTTGTTCTGCCCCTGAACAGGGCAGTTAACCCACTGTTCCTAGGCTGTTGTTGTAAATAAGAATGTGTTCTTAACTGACTTGCCTAGTTAAATAAAGGTTAAAAAAACAAACATTTTAATGTATGACTGAGGCAACACAATAACATTCAAACAATGTATTAATCATATGCAGATTCACAACTAAGTACAGTCATGACCCACCCAGTTGTGAGATTTTACATTCTAATATTAATCAATTTAAACATTCACATACAGCCATTCAAGATATTTGTCACAGCATAGCTCCATACAGCAGGCAAGCCCAACCAGTGAGGACAACAATTGAGTACATTTGTCAGTCTACCATCCATAATACTATTGATCCTATTTGTCAATGACTTCCAAAATACTATTCACCTCGGAGATCATTTTTCCTTTTTACTGTGTGCTCCTCAAGATGGGGTCTATGACACCATAGAGCCGAAAGAAAGATATTGCTGTGGTAAAAGTTGCTCTAGTCACTGGCATTTTGCTGAGCCATGCTAGTCACTGGGGAACTTAACAGGAGCATAAATCCCAACTTCCTGGTCCCCAATAGACTGAAATGGAAAAAGAAAGAGAGAGGAAGGGAGGGAGGGAGGAAGGGAGAGAGGAAGCGAGGGAGGGAGACAGAGAAGGCATTATGTTTATTAAATTACATTTTAAATTAGTGGTTCCAGAGTTCATGCTTTTGCAAGGGACTTAAACTTTTATGAGAAAGTCATTAAAACCAATTGCATTTGACGTGCCGTGAAAAATAAAAACAATCAAAACAGGGATCAAACAATCTGCATTTGTGATTTGTGTTTGTGTGGGGATGTTAGCTGCTTATCAATTCTTCCCATGTTGGTTTTTGCCTTCATTGTTATCACATTGAAATCTCTGCAATAATAGAGGGGTTATAGCATCCATTTTAAAGCCCACCGGCACAATAATCGTATTTCATAACTTCAACTGAATTGAATTGTAATGTACTCCATATGTTCCCAGAAGGAAGTTGTTTTGCCACCATGGCAGTAAATACAATAGACTGAAAAAGTTGCTCCTAAAAAGTGCAGCCAGGCAAATCTACATACAATACTGAAAAAAATATATAAATGCAACAATTTCAACGATTTTACTGAGTTACAGTTATAAGGAATATATAAGGAAATCAGTCAATTTAAATAAATAAATTAGGCCCTAATCAAGCCATGGGTGGGCTTGGGAGGGCATAGGCCCACCCACTTGGGAGCCAGGCCCAGCCAACCAGAATTAGTTTTCCCCCACAAATGGGCTTTTTTATAAACAGAAATACTCCTGTTTCATCAGCTGTCAAGGGTGGCTGGTCTCAGACGATCCTGCAGGTGAAGAAGCCTGATGTGGAGGTCCTGGGCTGGCATGGTTACACTTGTTCTGCGGTTGTGAGGCCGGTTGGACGCACTGCCAAATTGTCGAAGGCAGTGTTTGAAGGCAGCTTATGGTAGGGAAATTAACATTCAATTATATGGCAACAGCTCTGGTAGAGATTCCTTCAGTCAGCATGCCAATTTCAACCTCCCCCAAAACTTGAGGCATGTGTGGCATTGCGTTGTGTGACAAAACTGCACATTTTAGAGTGACTTTTTATTGTCCCCAGCACAAGATGCACCTGTAATGATCATGCTGTTTAATCAGCTTCTTGATGTGCCACCTGTCAGGTGGATGGATGATCTTGGCAAAGGAGAAATGCTCACTAACAGGGATGTAAACAAATTTGTGCACAACATTTGAGAGAAATAAGCTTTTTGTGAGTATGGAACATTTCTGGGATCTTTTATTTCAGCTCATGAAAGATGTGACCAACACTTTACATGTTGCATTTATATTTTTGTTCAGTATATTTGGGCAATCTGAACCTGCTAATGAAGCTGCTCTGGTGCTATCAAAAAAAGGCCACACTTGATATCATACAACACTGAGTTGTGTAACTTAGTGAATGCCATTGCTCAATAAAACTTTTGATGTGTCCTTACAAAACTGTGGATGTGAAACGCAAATGGATCGGTCAATTAATAATTGAGTGCCATTGATTTTTCCAAAATGCTTTTTGAGGCGATTACAGTGCTACTACTACACTGTGTTGTAAACCTAATGGCAGGGATACCGAATAGCACAGAAATGCCCCATTTGCAAACCACAAGCTTGCATTGCTACATTACACATATTGGCTATGCCATTAGCAACAGCAATTGTGCTGATAGGGTCAACCGTTGCATACCATTCGCTCCCATTTTCTATTCATGTAGTGCCACTATTGCAAGTCTGACACTACTGTTTTAAGACCCGTTACATAAAGATGCTTCTCGATCTCCCTTTGGAGAGGGTAAGGGTTCTATAACATGTCGGCCCCGTCTAAGAGGTTTTAGGTTAGTTTCCACTGTGTAAAGAAACCTATCCTGGCTGGTAATGTGGATGATGAGGCTTTCCCATGGGAGGTCTGTCTGACATCCCCATGAACTCTCCCTTCTGTTACTCTTATAATCTCGCTACTGGGTCATGTTCATTAGGGCACACCGTAACACAACATTTCAAAATGTTGTGCAATGTAAAACAAAAATGAGCATTTTTTTGTTAACGGACATGCTCAGATAGTACCTCCCCGTTTCAGAACGTTTTCCTCCGTTTGGTGCCTAATGAACACGACCCATGGTATTATACGAGATTGTCAAGGAGGACGGATTTATTTCCTTCTTCCTGGACTCTCCTTCAGTCTTACTCAAACATATTCACCTATGGGCATAGAAGAGCACTGGTAATTGACCGAATGCCTGGATTGTGCATGAGAAACCTTGAAACGCCACAGCAGTGATAAACACACCACACCTGAAGCAGATGGTCTTGGCTACAGCTTCAAAGCCACGCTGCTCTGTCTTTGATCTAGGGAAGGGAAAGGGGATACCTAGTTAGCTGCACAACTGAATGCATTCAACTGAAACGTGTCTTCCGCATTTAACCCAACCCCTCTAGGTTCTCTGATGAAATCACATCCACACTGGCAGAGGAAATGTTACCGCCACAGTAACTTAGCATGCCGTGCATCTGTATCACAGAAACAGACTTCATTAAATGGGAACCCCACCCAAAGGCAAATGTCTGGACATTCAATCATTAACAGTGCCTCAAAACCAGTCTTAACATTCACTCAAACATCAAGTGGCCAATTGGAAACCTAAAAACCATAAGCCAGTACATGTAATGTTTAGTATGACTACAGTGGAGGAATGCCATGAAAAGAAAAACAATACACGTAGCAACCCCAACCTACGATATTTTAATGTTGAATAAGACAAAAGGTAGGAGGCCTTGATTGTGTGTGGGCAGACTGGGAACTGACAACACATGAAGCTGAACACAGCCAAGCATTCATATGGCCGATAGCTAGCTACTGCAGTGTGTTCAGAGAAACCAATAATACAAGAGCATGACACTTGTGGAAGAAAGTGAAACGTGAAGAAGAATGTGTAAAACTCACCAGGGACTCTTGTGGGTAGCGCGAGGTGGACAGAGCAGACACAAACAAGACACTTTCAGCAATTCATCTTTAATATTGGGGAAAATCATGTATTGTACATTACTTTAAAACACTGTACAGCAAGGCTGAGGTTTGTCTGTCCAGTCAAATTATTTTTGTAAAATCTGGTTTAATAGTATCTAACAAAAGGCACAAAATCTGCAAAACAAAAGTATCCCTGAATGAATAACTTAATTATAAGAGTCAGTGTTAGTAACCATAACCCCCACCTTAAGAACATTGTCAAACGTTCAGCATGCAATTGTTCTCACGCAAATTATGTATTAAAAGATTAAATCGCATCTTATACTTTTTGTATACAGTATTCATGGCATTAGTTAATCATTCCATGTTTATTGAATATATACTTTCGCACCCATATCTGTACATTTTATTGCATATGAAAATGTCTTATCTGACAAGTACACATCATTTAATCTCCTTATCAAAAATCAAACCCACTGCTTGAAAAAAAAGACAAATGCATGCAAACCAGAAAAGGTTATGAGGTTTAGCTTGTCCCGAGGCAGAAAGTTGTGAGTTATGGATGACAATAAAACGACAGAGCCAGACATGAGAGGTAAGACCCTCACTGTAAGGTTGAGTTCAGTGTTGGATTTAAGTCCGTGTGGGCTTGTACATTATGCGTTATATTCAAGTGCTCCCTCCAAGATCTTCAGCGCTCTCTCCCTTTACGTTCATATGTGCTTCACCATCCACTGGATGAGTAGCCAACCAGACTTCTCTGTGCATGTCTCTCATATATAGAGTCCAGTGGTCTTTCAGTGCTATATTTACTTGTTTCTCACTAACTCTTCCCAGTCCCTCCTCCATCAGAAGACCAGTCTGTTGACAGTGTTGAACCCCCCACCTCCTCCTCCCCCCGAGGGACCACAGCTGCCCGGGGGTTCGTTGTCGTCTGGTCCATTGGGCCTGAACGAGCAGGAGGCAGAGGCCGCCTGGAGAGCTCGGGTCCGCGCGTTCAGCTCCTGTTCCTATTGGACAAAGGAGTTCGGGACCATTAAACACTGTTCAGAGGGTCGTTCATTAGGGACCAAACGGAGGAAAACAGAAACAGGCAGGGACTACCTAGAGTTTAATTTTCCATTGCAGAACGGTTTAAAATGTTGCCTGTCCTAATGAGCATGACCCAGGAGTTTGGGAATTCTGTCTGAGCAAAAAAATGCAGCTCTGCTGTCCTCTAGTGGTTAAAGTCTTATTTTTTGAGAGATTAACGACTCATGAAATTTCACTTGACTAATTGCATCTTGAAAGCACAAAGGAAATGTGTAACATGTGTATGGTTGGCTTTCTGAATACTTGCAACATGTTTTGATCAAAGCTTGTTCAGAACTACTTTAATCCTATCAATGGATACATGGAAAACAGGGTCCTGTTCAATTTTGAACATGGGCACAAGTTGAAAGGACAAATTCCAAAAACAAGTCCAAAAGAGAAGAGCAAAGCGTGACGTGACATTACCAGAAATACCCTGAAGAATATGCAAACGTGTCTGCCATACCGATGCCACCCCCACAAAAAAAAAAAAAAACGTATTTTCCCCAACATCACTGACTTTGCTGATAACCAGGGGCGCAACTTTGGATTTAAAAGTGGGGGGACATAATTTATTTTAAAAAATGTATCCAGTCAGATAAACACGCCAAACAGCCTACCGACCGCTCAGAGGTCCTAAAGCACACCGTTGCCTTGTATCACATTCCAATGATAAAACTGGGGGGGACAAAAATGCAATTTCAGAATGTGTGTGTGTGGGGCATGTCCCCCCATCCCCAGTGAAAGTTGCACCCCTGCTGATAACTACTTTGTTGAGGGAAAATGTACTGATACGATTATGATATGTTGTCTCACCTAGCTATCTTAAGATGAACGCATTAATTGTAAGTTGCTCAGGAGAAGAGCGTCTGCTAAATGACAAAAATGTAAAAACGCATGCACCTCAGCGTCCCATGCTAATCAAGCAATTAGAGGAAGGTTATTGGAGGCTAGCGTGATCATAAGTGAACACATTCCACTTCCCTGGGCCAATACATTAGCATAGCCTGATGCATCATTTAGGTCAGGATTACACTAAACGGTTATGCTAATGGCTGCGTCACCCCTCCGTGGCCTGTATTTAGTGACAGAAATGACAGGCGCCGACACGGTGGGACTGGAGGGCTTTTTATATGGAGATAATTGGTTTGAGTGAGTCGGCTTTTCACCCTTCTGCTACCCTGTTATCTAAAACTGGTAATGGAGAGAGATGAAAGTAGATTATTATAATATGGGCTGTTGCCCCCTAGTGGTTAAGAGGGTGGGGGTCAAAGGTGAGGCTTGTCCTACTTTTAAAGCAAAGGGAAGAGGCTGCTTACACGTCACCAATTTAAGAGTTAATTCAATGAAACCAAAAAAATGCACTGATAACTAAAAGAGACAATTTCCTTTTTAAGGTTTCAAACCAAAAATGAACATACTGTAAATGAAAGTGAGCAGAGCACTTGGACAAACACGAGCAAACAGAAAACGCCTCATTCACTATACTGTAACTCCTCACACCCCCTTCTCTCACCTGTAAAAAGAGCTTGTTGTCCTTGGTGACGGCATCCATCAGTTCTTTCTGCAGCGGAGGTTCAGAGCCCAGTCTCATGCCGTTGGCCGTCACTCCCCCGGTACTGTTCTGCCCCCCGGTAACGTCCTGTTTCCGGTAGATCAGCACGTAGGCCGTGTCCTTGGGGAAACGGTTGGTGACGTTCTGAACCGACCCCAACGAAGTGAACGTCACCCTGCTGTCGTTGAACAGCAGCCAATCCCCGGCCGGCTGGCCTCCGCACACCTCCTCGACTTCCTGTTTGGGATGAGTCGCCCCGGAGCAAGTGAGTGCAATGGGCTCAGTCTGTCCGTTCCCAGACTCCTCCCCCAGGGCGAGGGGATTGGCTAGGTGGTGTTGGGCTCCGTCAGCCCCGTTGAGGTTGCGGCCGTAGGAGTAATAATGGCCGCTCTCCGACGACATCCCAGAATGCATCACTACAGAGCTGAGGACATAGGAAACAAACTGGGCCGCCGGCCACACCCCTACATCACTTCCTCCTCCTGCCATCCCGTTGTCATCCTCTAGCCCAGTCTCCTCCTCCTCTCTCTGCGACGGCTTCAGTTTCTTGGCCAGGTTTTCGCTGCTCTCGGGTGAGTCCACTTGGAGTGGAGAGGATGGTGGCGAGGAAGAGGACGAAGAGTGTTTGGGTGGAGGGGCGTACACGGGCAGTCTCATGAGCGGCGGGATGGTGACGTTGTCCAGGATTTTGCGGCGCACGTGGCACTTGGCGTCGTAGGAGAACCTCAGCAGCGTGAGGATGAGGTACTCGGGCGCCGCCACCACCCTCATCCCCCGCTCCGCCCGCTGCAGCGAGCCACACTTCTGGCAGAAGTAGGCGTTCTCCTTGTCCAGGATCTCTGGCGCCAGGAAGTAGTCCACCAGGTCAGGAACAGACAGCGGTGGCTCGCTGGACCCTGGAACAAAATGGACGCCGGTGGTGGAGGCCGTGACGGGTTTGGAAGAAGGGCCTATTTCGGGAGCCTCACTGCCTCCGTTGACAGCCCCCTGGCAGGGGCCCCGGGGTTCCTCTGAGGGGCCCTCAGTCTGAAGAGGGCTGGAGGTGGTGGAGGGACAGAAGGCCAGGGATAGGTCAGTGAAAGGTTCTTCTTTCTCCGAGACGCTGTTGCATGTCATACAGCGGATACCCGTGCTCAGCCTGCCTCCAAACATCCTCTCAATCAGCGTCCTCTCGTCATTCCCCTCGGACTTCCCCTCCACAGGGGCCACGGGTGACACTCCGGCATCCTCCGCAGAGGTTTCACCCCCGGTGTCGTCGCTCGGTCCATTGCCAGGGGAGACGACATTTGGCTTGGCTGACATGAGAACCTGGATGGTTTTCTCCTCTTCGTGTAACCTTGGCAACAGAACACGAGACAAGAGAAAGTTCAACCAAAAATACAACATGCAAATGAATGTAACAGCATAATAAATGGAGCTGTCCTTTTCAATAACACCCATTCGAGTGAACATTAATTCTTTAACTTCTTAAAATCCTTCTCTCAAAACACTAGATTTATACATACATTCTTTCCATCTATACCTGGAGTCATACAGGTTTTAGGAGTTGTAGGGTGCTCCAGCAGTCTACTAGATGGTGTACTACCTGTCCAGGAGGAAGGAGTTGTAGGGTGCTCCAGCAGTCTACTAGATGGTGTACTACCTGTCCAGGAGGAAGGAGCTGTAGGGTGCTCCAGCAGTCTACTAGATGGTGTACTACCTGTCCAGGAGGAAGGCGTTGTAGGGTGCTCCAGCAGTCTACTAGATGGTGTACTACCTGTCCAGGAGGAAGGAGTTGTAGGGTGCTCCAGCAGTCTACTAGATGGTGTACTACCTGTCCAGGAGGAAGGAGTTGTAGGGTGCTCCAGCAGTCTACTAGATGGTGTACTACCTGTCCAGGAAGAAGGAGTTGTAGGGTGCTCCAGCAGTCTACTAGATGGTGTACCTACCTGTCCAGGAGGAAGCGGAGGTACTCAGAACAGTCCTGCTGGGAACCTGCATTGAACCAGGGGGGCCGAGACGCCTCAAAGAAGACTCTGGGGGCGTACGCTGCCCTCTGCAGGAGAGACACACACACACAAACTGAATGACCACTCACTGAATACACACACCAAGTGAAACGTCAGGGATGGAGCCATAGTCATTTCCATTGAAAAACCCGATGGCCACTGACAGCAGCGGGAGACAAACCTGGGTGTGTGAGAGGAAGGTGAAGAGGAGCTGCAGTTTCTTCATCAGTGTGTTGGCAGTGGCATCATTCAGATGTAACGATAAGACACGCCTCCTGAAACTGGGACAGGACCATAGAAGGGTTCGTGCAGAGCATTTCATAAGAACTTCCTACATAAATATTACAGCATTATATTGTTCTATCGTGAGGGGATTCAAGTGAGAATGTATATAGACAGCTTTGTTAACCACGTGGTCAATTCAATATAAATGCAAGGTGTAGTTGTGTGTGTACTAAATCCACTACTCACTCTGTGGCTGAGAAGAGTGTCTGTATGATACTGTTCATGTAGCAGGTGTTTCCCAGGTTGACGAGGCCAGTCTTGCCCGTCTCAGACTTGCCCGGCAGCCTCAGCAGGCCTGAGGCAAACGAGTTGGACTGGGACGTCCAGGCACTTTGGTTCAGAACCAGCTTGATCTTCTCCTCACCGGGCCCAGGTAGCTCCTAGAGGGGAGGGAGACAGCTTTCAGACACTCCATACACCACGTTTACTATACATGAGCTGCACAGTATTGTACACTGTCCGAATTTTAAAGGTCTATCCTACAATAACGACGACATTATTCACGACAACACAAACACTCAGTTGGTCACATAAATAACTTAAACCTACCCCCCCCCCCCCCCCATGTCAGGTGGATCATAATACAAGGACAGTAAATGTTTGATACATTAATTTAAAAAAGGGCACCACTCGTGTGATCACTCGTTGTCAAGGTGTCTTACCTTGATGGCCTCCAGGATGTCGTCGTAGAGGTCAGGGAAGCCAGAGTACTGGTACATCATACAGTGGACGAGCTCTGTGAAGTGCAGCAGGAAAGCCTTACTGGTGGGCAGGCCGTCCCTCTTTAGACTCTGAACCAGGTCCACTATGTGTGGCACGACCTGGGGAACACACATTGAACGTATTGTAGACAAACATTTACATTAAAGTCGTTCAGCAGACGGACAGTTAAGCGCATTCATCCTAAGATAGCTAGGTAAGACAACCAACGTATCACAGTCGTGGCACGTCAATTTATCCTCTACAGCTAAGTCAGTGCTAGTAGACATGTTCTTGGTCACATGCACATCACATCTGTTACAAGATGGAAAGGTGCAATGGAGGAAACTAGGCACTGCATATTAAAGGTAGACTGATTAATCGGAATGGCCGGTTAATTAGGGCCGATTTCACGTTTTCATAACAATCGGAAATCGGTATTTTTGGACACTGATTTGGCAGATATATATATATATATATATATTTTTTTTTTACACCTTTATTTAACTAGGCAAGTCAGTTAAAAACACATTCTTATTTTCAATGACGGCCTAAGAACGATGGGTTAACTGCCTTGTTCAGGGGCAGAACGACAGATTTTTACCTTGCCAGCTCGGGGATTCAATCTTGCAACCTTACGGTTAACTAGTCCAACGCTCTAACCACCTGCTTTACATTGCACTCCACGAGGAGCCTGCCTGTTACGCGAATGCAGTAAGAAGCCAAGGTAAGTTGCTAGCTAGCATTAAACTTATCTTATAAACAAAAATCAATCAATCATAATCACTAGTTAACTACACATGGTTGATGATATTACTAGTTTATCTAGCCTGTCCTGCGTTGCATATAATCGATGCGGTGCACATTCGCGAAAAAGGACTGTCGTTGCTCCAACGTGTACCTAACCATAAACATCAATGCTTTTCTTAAAATCAATACACAAGAATATATTTTTAAACCTGCATATTTAGGTAATATTGCCTACTAACATGAATTTCTATTAACTAGGGAAAATGTGTCACTTCTCTTGCAACAGAGTCAGGGTATATGCAGCAGTTTGGGCCGCATGGCTCGTTGCAAACTGTGTGAAGACCATTTCTTCCTAACAAAGACAGCCAACTTCGCCAAACGGGGGATGATTTAACAAAAGCGCATTTGCGAAAAAAGCACAATCGTTGCACGACTGTACCTAACCATAAATATCAATGCCTTTCTTAAAATCAATACACAGAAGTATACATTTTTAAACCTGCATATTTAGCTAAAAGAAATCCAGGTTAGCAGGCAATATTAACCAGGTGAAATTGTGTCACGTCTCTTGCGTTCATTGCACGCAGAGTATATGCAACAGTTTGGGCCGCCTGGCTCGTTGCGAACTAATTTGCCAGAATTATACGTAATTATGAAATAACATTGAAGGTTGTGCAATGTAACAGGAATATTTAGACTTAGGGATGCTATATGTAGGCTACATTGTTTACATTGCTGAGATGAGTTGCTTACCTTCACATCTGAAATGTGGCTCAGTTGGTAGAGCATGGTGTTTGCAACGCCAGGGTTGTGGGTTTGATTCCCACGGGGGACCAGTACCGAATTTTTTTTTTTTTAATGAAATGTATGCATTCACTACTGTAAGTCGCTCTGGATAAGAGCGTCTGCTAAATGACTAAAATGTAAAATGTAAATGTAAAATGGATGCCACCCGTTAGATAAAATACGGAACGGTTCTGTATTTCACTGAAAGAATAAACGTTTTGTTTTCGAGATGATAGTTTCCGGACTCGACCATATTAATGACCCAAGGCTCGTATTTCTGTGTGTTATTATGTTATAATTAAGTCTATGATTTGATATTTGATAGAGCAGTCTGACTGAGCGGTGGTATGCAGCACCAGGCTCGTAAGCATTCATTCAAACAGCACTTTCGTGCGGTTTGCCAGCAGCTCTTCACAATGCTTTAAGCATTGCGCTGTTTATGACTTCAAGCCTATCAACTCCCAAGATTAGGCTGGTGTAACCGATGTGAAATGGCTAGCTGGTTAGCAGGGTGCGCCCTAATAGCGCTTCAAACGTCACTCGCTCTGAGACTTGGAGTAGTTGTTCCCCTTGCTCTGCATGGGTAACGCTGCTTCAAGGGTGGCTGTTGTCGATGTGTTCCTGGTTCGAGTACAACCTAAAACTTCTTACCTGGGAATATTGAAGACTCATGTTAAAAGGAACCACCAGCTTTCATATGTTCTCATGTTCTGAGCAAGGAACTTAAACGTTAGCTTTCGTACATGGCACATATTGCACTTTTACTTTCTTCTCCAACACTTTATTTTTGCATTATTTAAACCAAATTGAACATGTTTCATTATTTATTTGAGGCTAAATTGATTTTATAGATGTATTATATACTGCTCAAAAAATAAAGGGAACACTTAAACAACACATCCTAGATCTGAATGAAAGAAATAATCTTATTAAATACTTTTTTCTTTACATAGTTGAATGTGCTGACAACAAAATCACACAAAAATAATCAATGGAAATCCAATTTATCAACCCATGGAGGTCTGGATTTGGAGTCACACTCAAAATTAAAGTGGAAAACCACACTACAGGCTGATCCAACTTTGATGTAATGTCCTTAAAACAACTCAAAATGAGGCTCAGTAGTGTGTGTGGCCTCCATGTGCCTGTATGACCTCCCTACAATGCCTGGGCATGCTCCTGATGAGTTGGCGGATGGTCTCCTGAGGGATCTCCTCCCAGACCTGGACTAAAGCATCCGCCAACTCCTGGACAGTCTGTGGTGCAACGTGGCGTTGGTGGATGGTGCGAGACATGATGTCCCAGATGTGCTCAATTGGATTCAGGTCTGGGGAACGGGCAGGCCAGTCCATAGCATCAATGCCTTCCTCTTGCAGGAACTGCTGACACACTCCAGCCACATGAGGTCTAGCATTGTCTTGCATTAGGAGGAACCCAGGGCCAACCGCACCAGCATATGGTCTCACAAGGGGTCTGAGGATCTCATCTCGGTACCTAATGGCAGTCAGGCTAACTCTGGCGAGCACATGGAGGGCTGTGCGGCCCCCCAAAGAAATGCCACACCACACCATGACTGACCCACCGCCAAACCGGTCATGCTGGAGGATGTTGCAGGCAGCAGAACGTCATCCACGGCGTCTCCAGACTCTGTCACATCTGTCACGTGCTCAGTGTGAACCTGCTTTCATCTGTGAAGAGCACAGGGCGCCAGTGGCGAATTTGCCAATCTTGGTGTTCTCTGGCAAATGCCAAACGTCCTGCACGGTGTTGGGCTGTAAGCACAACCCCCACCTGTGGACGTCGGGCCCTCATACCACCCTCATGGAGTCTGTTTCTGACCGTTTGAGCAGACACATGCACATTTGTGGCCTGCTGGAGGTCATTTTGCAGGGTTCTGGCAGTGCTTCTCCTGCTCCTCCTTGCACAAAGGCGGAGGTAGCGGTCCTGCTGCTGGGTTGTTGCCCTCCTACGGCCTCCTCCACGTCTCCTGGCCTGTCTCCTGGTAGCGCCTCCATGCTCTGGACACTACGCTGACAGACACAGCAAACCTTCTTGCCACAGCTCGCATTGATGTGCCATCCTGGATGAGCTGCACTACCTGAGCCACTTGTGTGGGTTGTAGACTCCGTCTCATGCTACCACTAGAGTGAAAGCACCGCCAGCATTCAAAAGTGACCAAAACATCAGCCAGGAAGCATAGGAACTGAGAAGTGGTCTGTGGTCCCCACCTGCAGAACCACCCTCTTGCTAATTGCCTATAATTTCCACCTGTTGTCTATTCCATTTGCACAACAGCATGTGAAATTTGTCAATCAGTGTTGCTTCCTAAGTGGACAGTTTGATTTCACAGAAGTGTGATTGACTTGGAGTTACATTGTGTTGTTTAAGTGTTCCCTTTATTTTTTTGAGCAGTGTATTAAGTTAAAATAAGTGTTCATTCAGTATTGTTGTAATTTGTCATTTTTACAAATAAATAAATAAAAGTATATATTTTATTTAAATCGTCCGATTAATCGGTATCGGCTTGTTTTGGTCCTCCAATAAATCGGTATCGGCGTTGAAAAATCATAATCGGTCGACCTCTACTGCATATAGCAGTAGAATAGCACTAAACACACTGATGTAGTGACTGGTAAATACATCAACCTTCACATGCTACATTAAGCCTCCCTTTTGTCATTGGGGGGGTGTCACACTGACTTAAATGTAATCAACCTATTAAAATGAATTGACAATCATGGCAGATGAAACCACCACCAGTCAAATAAAGGACCATCATGGTGCTTTAAACACTTTACACCTCATTAGTGGAAGAGCTCTGCTGAGAGGAGAGTGCTTCTGGGAAATGGAGTTTAATGGAGCCTGAAGGCATTTCAGCTTAAATGGGGGGAATGAGGGAGGGAAAGACATGCGGAGCGCAATGGAACGAGTTGTATTGTGTGTTTCTTACCAAGTGGAAGGCCTCGGGAGAGTGTTGGAAACTCAGCAGCATATGGGAAAGAACCACTAGGGCCCCCTGTCGCACGATGGGGTACCACAGACGGTTGAACACCTACACACAAAGATAAAACATACAGCATATGTATTGTACACACACTGACACAGAAACACAATTCAGAAGTGATATAGCTAGACACCATAATGACCAAACTACAGGAACACATTTTCGTTCATGTGATCATCTATTCATCAGTTCTAACTGAAGTTACTCTGTAGTTACAGACGCTATCACCACAGAGTTTCTAAACCCAGAGGCGCAACGTCGCAAGACTTCCGGGAACGCTTGCGAAACAGATCAGGCCGGGGTTTGACACGTCAGTGAGAGAAGTGAAAAATTGGTCCTTAGTTGTGACTTGTCTCCAAATCTAAAGTCACAGCCTAGATTCCAGCCAATGTCTTCAGTAGTTGAACATGTTATTACTCCAACCTTGTGAAAGTGACAAACTGACACGTTTTCATTTTTGTCAAATAGTACTTTATATCGAAGGAGTGCCTTTGATTTGACGGCCTGCACAGTAAGGCGCTAGATGACCGTTCGACCCGATGACGGGTTTCTGCGCATAGGCTTAGCTAGCCAACGTCGCCATGACGTCACCTACAGTGTGATCGGGGGTTATTATTGGAGAAGCAGTTTCTGCCCATCTGCATATAGAGTACTGTCTTTGCTATTACCATGTGTAACTACCATCTTAGCTCATTGGTGCATTGACACTCCCTGCTGAGGTAATAGTGGTCAGTACACTACCCACCAGTTCAATCTTAAGCAGGGTGACATCTATGAGGATGGTGAACTTCTGCACCGCAGCCAGCCCCTTCAGCAGGGCAATGACCCACATCTCCACATGGTGGGCTAGAGGCCAGGACAACCAGTCAATCATCCTGAGGAAGGAAAGAGAGAGAGAGAACGGTAAGTAAGGGCAGAAAAGCTCTATAAAATCACTACATCCCATCTAGTATACACACCGCAAATACAACGGATTCATTTATTCACTTTAGCTAATGAAAAAACACAGTAAAGGCACCCAGTGACCTGCAGAGTGCTTGAGTCATGCTGGTGTCTTTGACGTTCTGGTCGGTGGTAAGGCTCTTGATGAGAACTGTGATCATCTGGAGAGGTATGTGCTGGACCAGGCTGGCTAGGGCAATGGAGGGGTCGAAGGAGGGGTCTGTGCAGAACACAAAAGTATAATTGACTGATGGTTTTTTTGTTGGGTCACAGCTTATGAAATATGTCCCAATTGTATTTAAATGTCTTGTTTACAACCTCTACCCTAACCAAGTGACCCAATTCAAGTCTGATATTGAGCGGTGCATGAACTCTCCACCACCCTGGATCATTAAAATGAAAAAGAAGTTACTGTTCCAAGTCTCAAGCATGTGCTAACAAGCCTGACATTCCTAGTTTTTCCATAGGTGGGCGAAGGTGGAGGTCAAATTAGTGACTGCATTAGAAAATACTATAGTGTACTTTACTTCTGTACAGTAAAAATTTATATTGTATTTGAAACTGCTCATTTTGTTCAAATTATTTATAAAACTTTATTTAACTAGGCAAGTCAATTAAGAGCAAATTCTTATGTACAATGATGGCCTACTGGGGAACAGTGCCTTGTTCAGGGGCAGAACGACAGATTTTTACCTTGTCAGTTCGGGGATTTGATGTAGCAACCTTTCGGTTACTGGCCCAACGCTCTAACCACTAGGCTACCTGCCGCCCCAACTTGTATGGGGCATTGATGCATAGACACATACAGTGCAATCTGTGCGTGTGTGTTCATCTGTGACTGTGTGTGGTGCTCTCTCCCTCAGTCTCACCAGTGGAGGAGATTATAGCGAACACCTCCTGCAGAGATGGCAGCAGTGTGACCGGCTCCGCCTTCCAGATGTTCTGCAGCAACGTGCTGACCTTGGTCACCTGGTCCACATACTCCCTCAGCTCCTGCTCCTGGCTGGCCGGACAGTGGAAGTACCCAATGGTCCTCACCAACTGCTGGCAGAACAAAATGGCCGCCTTCTCCCGGGGGATGCATTGTACGAAGTCTGAGAGCATGGTGGCGAGACAGGCGCACAGGGCTGGCTCAGGCCGTTCGCACACCATCCTTAGGATTTCTGTCTGGATGATGGAGAAGATATCCAGCACCGAGGGGCAGCTGATCAGCAGCCGCAGGCAGCCATGGATGTAGTCAACCACGGCCGGGTCCTTGCGGTCCAGGGGGCCGTAGCCCTGCTGTAACAGGCCCAGGACAAAGTCTTTGCTGAAGAAGAGCTCAAAATCAGCACGGTGGTAGCGGGCATAGGCCTCCAGCACCTGGAAGCCCACCTGTTTCTGGAAGGCGTCTTCGCCCAAGAAGATGAGGCGAGTGGTGAGGGTGTACAGGGCCTGGCATTGCTCTGCCGTGACCTCTTTCTCTGCGGCTTCAACTACCTTCTTCACGATGGCCTTCTTCACTGGGACTGAGTGAGAGGAGCTGACCAGCGCCTCTAGAATCTTGTCCATGATGGCAGGCGATCTATATAGCTGTGAGGGGAAAGAGCAGGGAGCAGTCCACACCTAAAAGACGAGAGCGAGCAGGACATCAACCACCATTAGTGACCAAATACTTATTCTGGCTAGCTTTCCATTTCTTCCTGGCATGTCCACCACAGCTAGCTAGCTACACGTATGATTCGGTCAACAACTTGTAAATAACAAACTGTAATCGTTTTTACCATTGCTGAAAAGTTATATAAGCATAGCAATATCACACGGCTATGAAGCTAACCACAGGTAAACAAAAACAACACAGCATCATGCTTTGCCTTATCATCACAAAGCTAGCTAACTTAGCTAGCTAAACAAGTTAACACATTGAGATAGTTACAGTAACCACAAGCGGCATGTTATCGAATTCAAATTATCTGAGATTAAAGGCATTGATGCACAAATAAAACATGTGTGGATAACAAACGTTTTTTTCGCAATCTAGCTAGCTAACGTTCTTTAACAAACTAGCTAGCTATGCTAGCATGACGTTAGCTGTGTATGGTATTGCAACAAAGCAGGCCGGAGATGTCACTAACTTAGCTAGCAGAAATGTATCTTCCCAAACATCACGTAGCAATATAATTCATAACACCAGCATCCGATGAAAATATCATAAAATAACAGTTGACATTAGTCGCCTGTTGACAGCTCATTCATCTCTTATTTTGACATTATAAAATCAGCTGATTTAAAAGCCCTGCAGAAACGTCATTCCGATGGACCACGAATTTTTCTAGGAGCCTTCTGCTTTTGACGATCTCATTGCCTGTTTAATAAAGAACGAAAATGGCGACTATAGAATAAAATATATAAACTTTTTGTGAATTACAGGTTTGTTTAAATACAAATATAAACATACTGACAATGGTTTGTAATGACTTAAAACGAAATGTATTATTCCACTGACTTCTTTTACGCACTAACTGAGCTCATAGCCATTGGATAGGCATAGCATTTAGACTGGTAGAGTAGCAGATGGATTATAAATCAGTACATTTGTGCCGTTTTTGCATTTTGGGGGGGGAAAACACGCAGCCACGCTACCAAAGTCTCGCGAGACAAAGCGGAACCTTTGTGAACGCGGGTAGCGGGGAAAGGAAGCTAGTGAATGAATCACTTGTAGCCAGTCAATCTCTTTCATAATAAACAGTAGGGCTATAGCAGCGTATTTTCTGAAAGAAAGTTTTTGAAAACCATAGCTGCCATTTATAGGCGGACGAAGTAATCGAATAAACAGACGATCGGTTTAAATCGAGGAAGAAATTCGGTAGCAATGTCCGAGACTGGAAACGGCGTGGAGCTGCGGGAAGAGCAAGCAGTTGAACTTGAAGAAACCGGAGGAGTGGAGGTGAGCCTGAACAAAATAATAATAATACAAATTCTGAGCCCATCACTTGAAAAAATGGCTCAACAAGTTTTAGATTATGCTAAAATCAACCATATGTCCTTTGTGACTTCCAAATCGAGCCATCTCAAACTTTGTCTTTGCTAGCTCGAGTTGTTTAGCTAGCTAGCATTTGCGTCGTTAGCTAACGTTAGTCGACAGCCCCGACCCATCTTCCCGGAGAGTGTGTTTCGCAGTACTGTATAGTAGAGCTAGCAGCTAGCCTGTTTCATAAACACTCAGCTAACTATGCTAGCTAACGTTACAGCTAATACACTTTATTTTAATACGCATCAAGGGTTTCTATACAATTGTAGCAGTTGTTTACATCTGTTTGACGCTGCATTCGATCCTCTTTATACTAGTGCAGCTTATCTCACATTAAGACAACAGGGAAGTCCCAGTCAAGTTGTGACGTCAGTGATCTTCATGTTCGAAAGTCGGAGTTCTAGGGCAGTTTTTCCCGAAACTGGTCCTCGAGTACCCCCAACAGATTCGTTGTTGTAGCCCCTTGACAAACACACCTCATTCAACTCATTGAGGGCTTGTTGACAAGTTGAACCAGGTATGCTTGTCCAGGGTTACAATAAAAAGGTGTACTGTTGGGGGTACTCGAGGACCAGGGTTGGGAAACACTGCTCTAGAAAGATGCCCAAGTTTCCGAGTTAGATGACCTTTCAAAATATTTTTGGGGAACTCGAAAAAAAAACAATGTCTTGAAGGCACTTAGGTCGGAAGTCTGAGATTTCTGACTTCCCAGTTGTTTTGAAAGTGGTGTTTACATTCCTCTTTTCCAGGAAAAGGATGATGCGTCAGAGGCCAGCAAGGAGGAGTCTTCTGAAGCCGGACAGGATGCCCAAGATGAGGACCCTTCTTCATCTACAGCGCCAGCCTATGAGGAGAAAGTGGTAATGGCACACTGCTAGATGTTCATTTACAGTTTTAATATGTAATTTGTTGCTCACAAAGTTTCACTGCTTTTCTGTGTGTAGGCATCAGACCGGACCAACAGATTTGAGTACCTACTGAAGCAGACAGAGGTGTTTGCCCATTTCATCCAACCTGCGGCCCAGAAGACCCCCACCTCCCCGCTCAAGATGAAGCCAGGGCGCCCTCGTGTCAAGAAGGACGAGAAACAGAATCTCCTCTCGGTTGGGGAGTGAGTATACAACACAACACGCAGAACAACTTGATGATTTGTCAGTCTTCCGTGGGAGTACATTGGGTGTACGTGTGGGGCATTTGATATGCTGTCTCTGATGAATTGCGGGTACCCCTTTCTCTCTTTGACAGTAACCGTCATCGTCGCACAGAGCAGGAAGAGGATGAAGAGCTGCTGAGCGAAAGCAGCAAGACCACCAACGTCTGCACCCGCTTCGACGAATCTCCCTCCTGTAAGCAGTCACATGGTTTTACTTACTAAAGCTACAATATGTAACTTCTTGGGCGACCTGACCAAATTCACATAGAAATGCGTGTTATAGATCTGTCGTTTTTCATTGAAAGCAAGTCTAGGATGCGGTAGATCTGTTCTAGGTACTCATTTTCTATGCTATCCATGGTTAAGTTGTGCATCTTTTACTTTCGGTTTTGTACACCAGCTTCAAACACCTGAAAATACAAAATGTTTTAGTTATGGAAAATACATTTCACAGCGGTTTAGATGGTACAAAGATTCTCTACACTAAACTTGCTTGTTTTGTCACAGACTGAAATTAGGTGAACTATTAGAATTTTTGCAACCAGGAAATGGCTTCTGCATAGTGCATCTTTAATGTAGCAAAGTCCTGACCGGGACTACTATAGTCCATATTTGAATGGAAAGTATGTCAAACTTGTGCACTACTGAGTATGTTGTGCTGTATCTATCTCCCAACAGTTGTAAAAGGGGGTACAATGAGAGACTACCAGGTCCGTGGTCTGAACTGGCTCATCTCTCTGTACGAGAACGGAATCAACGGGATCCTTGCTGATGAAATGGTAGGTTCTTGTTCAAACTAAAGTGAAAAATATTACCTTTTTGGTATTCCGGTAGTTCTACATGCATATCTCTTGATCACTAGCTGTTTGTGTGTGTGAGAGAGATACTCATGAAGATTACTCCTGGACTACAGCAATAACAGCATCCAAAAACCCATTCATGCTAAAATCGGTATTCAAATTATAGTTAATTTTTATATATACTCTCACCTTGCTTGTTGTCCTTCAGGGTTTGGGTAAGACCCTGCAGACCATCTCTCTGCTGGGGTACATGAAGCACTACAGGAGCATCCCCGGGCCCCACATGGTGCTGGTGCCCAAGTCCACCCTGTACAACTGGATGAACGAGTTCAAACGTTGGGTCCCCTCCCTCAAAGCAGTCTGCCTCATCGGAGACCGAGAGCAGAGGGTGAGCTATGAGCAGCAGCAGACCACATGAATTCTCTGATGTAAAATGAAACGGCATGTTGATTGCTGTAGATCAACTGGAAAGCATTGGGTGGTGACTGTGGGACAGTGTTGAGGCTTATGTGTTTTCCAATGTTCCACATGGGAAGAAATGTTGTCATGGAAATAGTCAGTTAATCACTATCTCCGTCTGCAAATGAAAACGTAACACGTAGATTTCCTGCAACGTAATGGATATTCTGCATAATGCAAACCAATGCAAGTCAGTCATTTTTCAATAACTTGTACTACAGCAGTTGCAGCGCGTTAGACTGGTGATGTTGCTGGGGCTTTGGTCTTGTGCCCCACCTATAACCCTGTATCTTCACCCTCTTTTTTTTCCCCCCAGAATGCCCTGATTAGAGATGTGCTGCTGCCAGGGGAGTGGGATGTGTGTGTCACCTCTTACGAGATGCTCATCATAGAGAAGGCCGTGTTCAAGAAGTTTAACTGGAGGTACCTGGTCATCGACGAGGCCCACAGGATCAAGAACGAGAAGTCAAAGGTTAGGGAGCTTCTAAAGTTGACACGCACACACACTGTATACATATTTGATCAAATGTAAATATGTGATTTAAAATGTGTATATACACTAACAAAACGTCAATGGGCTCAACTCACAAAAGACTCTTAGATGGTTTGTCTTACCTGTGTATGTTTGTGCTGTAGCTGTCTGAGATAGTGCGTGAATTCAAGACCACCAACCGTCTGCTGCTAACCGGCACCCCGCTGCAGAACAACCTCCACGAGCTCTGGGCCCTGCTCAACTTCCTGCTGCCAGACGTCTTCAACTCCTCAGAGGTAAGAGGCAGATAAAATAGGATGAACTTTAATGTACACGAGGGGAATAAGTTGTTGAACACCCAGACAATTACCCTACATTAATACTACAGTTTAGGAATAACGCTTAGTAACACTTAGTGAAAATAACAATATTTAAAGGGCCCCGAAAATATGGATTGATGTAACTTTTTATTTTTCTCTCGAAGGACTTTGACTCGTGGTTTGACACCAACAACTGCCTGGGGGATCAGAAGTTGGTGGAACGTCTTCACACTGTAAGTATCTGAAACACTTCCTTACATTTAACTGTACTGTATACGTGAATATGTACTGTGTATATATGAATAGTGAGTAAATAGTATTTTTGTCTCTTGGTGCCTTGACAATGTATTACTTTCAATTTGAATGTAATAACATCTTATGTTGTTCTTGTCTATAACTGTTTTTTGTGGACCAAGGAAGAGTAGCTGCTACATGTTCAACAGCTAATGGGGATCCTAATGAACTAAACATGTAACCATGTAAGTTTTTATCAAATAGTGTTATGGGGCCTTACCATTTATTGGTTGTTCTCTCTCTCTGTGTGTGTGTGTGTAGGTACTGCGTCCTTTCCTGCTGCGTCGTATCAAAAATGAGGTGGAGAAGTCTCTGCTGCCTAAGAAAGAGATCAAGATGTACGTGGGACTGAGTAAGATGCAGAGAGAATGGTGAGTAGCCCACACAGTCAACGTGTGCCCTTTCCCTGCCAAACTAATTCTTCAACCCTGTACACTATGTGTATTGAAAACACTGTCCCGTCTCTCCTCAGGTACACCAAGATTCTGATGAAGGACATAGACATCCTGAACTCTGCAGGGAAGATGGACAAGATGCGTCTGCTCAACGTCTTGATGCAGCTGAGGAAGTGCTGCAACCACCCGTACCTGTTTGACGGGGCCGAGCCCGGCCCGCCTTACACCACCGACCTGCACCTGGCCGTCAACAGCGGCAAGATGGCCGTCCTTGACAAGCTGCTGCCCAAGATGAAGGCTCAGGGTGGGTGGGCGAAAGGCTCTAAGACCAGTTACAAAATTGGTATTTTTATGGCCTGTTTGATGGCTCTGTGGCCCTTTCAACTCTAAAGTGATATGGAGACAGTGTAGTGTAAAGGCTATTTCAGACTTTTTGTGATTCAAACTACTATGCTAAAGTTGCAGCAATGTAGGCATGGTGGATGAGTGATTGGCGGCCATTTTGAACTCCCCTCCCTCTCCCAGGCTCCCGTGTGCTGATCTTCAGCCAGATGACCAGGATGCTGGACATCTTGGAGGACTACTGCATGTGGCGCAACTTCGGCTACTGTCGCCTGGACGGACAGACGCCCCACGAGGAGAGACAGGTACGACTATGACTCCCACTCCTGGATCTCATTAACGGCAGTGGATTATTACCCTGGTTCCCAGATCTGTTTGTGCTGCCTTGGTGTGACATTGACCATAGGAGTTGGCAGGGCAGCACACACAGGGACCAGGCTAATAAATGGCTTGTAAATACAAATAATTTAACTCGTTGCAGTTTTAGCACGCTTCATTTAACACTACATTTCCCATGTTCCCTTGTTCCTCTAGATCTCCATCAACGCGTACAATGAGGAGAACAGCCCTAAGTTCATCTTCATGTTGAGCACCAGGGCCGGAGGGCTGGGTATTAACCTGGCCACAGCTGACGTGGTCATCCTCTACGACTCAGACTGGAACCCTCAGGTCGACCTGCAGGCCATGGTCAGTACCTTTCATTGACTCACGTTAGTGGACTAATTAATCAGTCTTTTATATGACATTTTACTATTACTTTAATTAGAATTTGCCATACGGATTTAACATGGTCAATTTCCCCCTAGTTTGAATCATATCACAACAATAGAATCTCTCACCAGTAACTTAATTTATCAAGATGCTTCTACCTGCTAACTGTTAGACACTTACCTGATTGGTTCATTTAACTTTTCTTCTCAGGACCGAGCTCACAGGATTGGTCAAAAGAAGCAGGTCCGCGTGTTCCGTTTCATCACGGAAAACACAGTAGAGGAGAGGATCGTGGAGCGGGCCGAGATGAAGCTCCAACTGGACTCCATTGTCATCCAGCAAGGTACTGCACCGGTGGCCATTTTGGATCTCCTCTTCCCAGTTTCAAACCTACACTATTGAAGTAAATGTCTTGGTAATGCAACTGGCTGACTTGTCTGTGTCTACTGTGTCTGTTCTGCAGGAAGGCTAGTGGATCCCAACGCCAACAAGCTGGGGAAGGACGAGATGCTGTCTATCATCCGGCACGGCGCCACGCACGTCTTCGCCTCCAAGGAGAGCGACATCACCGACGATGACATCGACGAGATCCTGGAGCGAGGCGAGAAGAAGGTCAGAACACAGACGGACAAGGGCCTAGCGCTAGCATTGGGCCTAGCGTTAGCATTTATCTGCACTCAGATCATTTATATAATATGTGATAGCATTAGCATTGCTATATGTGGGTTGATATCTAGAGGCCAACACATTAGCAATGTGTTGCTAGATGCTAACGCTTTGCTGTGTGTTTGTATCTGACAGACCATGGAGTTGAAGGAGAAGATGAACACCATGGGCGAGAGCTCCCTGAGGAACTTCACCATGGAGTCCGACAACAGTGTGTACACCTTCGAAGGAGAGGACTACAGGGAGAAGAAGAAGGTGGTCACCAACTGGATCGAGCCACCCAAGAGAGAGAGGAAGGCCAACTACGCCGTGGATGCCTACTTCAGAGAGGCCCTGCGTGTCAGCGAGCCCAAAGCACCCAAGGTAAGCCTCGCTACCGTCGGCCTCTGGCTATGTATACGCATGCCACTGGGATAGCTGTGTGGAATGAATCAGACCATCTTTCTCCATGACTAAAACTCCTGTCCTCCTCTTCCAGACCATCTTTCTCCATGACTAAAACTCCTGTCCTCTTCCAGACCATCTTTCTCCATGACTAAAACTCTTGTCCTCTTCCAGACCATCTTTCTCCATGACTAAAACTCCTGTCCTCCTCTTCCAGACCATCTTTCTCCATAACTAAAACTCCTGTCCTCCTCTTCCAGACCATCTTTCTCCATGACTGAAACTCCTGTCCTCCTCTTCCAGACCATCTTTCTCCATGACTGAAACTCCTGTCCTCCTCTTCCAGACCATCTTTCTCCATGACTGAAACTCCTGTCCTCTTCCAGACCATCTTTCTCCAGTACTGAAACTCCTGTCCTCCTCTTCCAGACCATCTTTCTCCATGACTGAAACTCCTGTCCTCCTCTTCCAGACCATCTTTCTCCATGACTAAAACTCCTGTCCTCCTCTTCCAGACCATCTTTCTCCATGACTAAAACTCCTGTCCTCCTCTTCCAGACCATCTTTCTCCATGACTAAAACTCCTGTCCTCCTCTTCCAGACCATTTTTCTCCATGACTAAAACTCCTGTCCTCCTCTTCCAGACCATCTTTCTCCATGACTAAAACTCCTGTCCTCCTCTTCCAGACCATCTTTCTCCATGACTTAAACTGCAGTTCTCCTCTTCCAGGCTCCTCGTCCACCTAAGCAGCCCAATGTGCAGGACTTCCAGTTCTTCCCCCCAAGGCTGTTTGAACTGCTGGAGAAAGAGATCCTATTCTACAGGAAGACTATCGGCTACAAGGTATACAACATGTACTGTTACTAGTGTAACTGGTGGTACATCAGTGATGGCAGGCGCCACTTAAATGGGATGGGCTGGGCTCATAGTAATGGCTGGAATGGTATATATGTGCTTGAGCTGTCCTCCCGTCACCAGCCTCCTCTGTGGTCAATTATGATGCCGTCAGTATGATAATGTTCCATCAGACGGTGGCCATTTTGCAGTTTCAACCCAACAGTCGGTTTAGTTTAGAATGGGATGTATCTGTTGAGTGTTTAAGTGTATATGTGATATACATTTTCTCTCCAGGTTCCTCGTAACCCAGAACTGCCCAACGCGGCTCAGCACCAGAAGGAGGAGCAGGCCAAGATTGACGAGGCCGAGGGCCTATCAGAGGAGGAGCTGGAGGAGAAGGAGAACCTCCTCTCGCAGGTAATTGGCTGAAACAAGACCTCCAACTTAAACACTCTAGACATTCATCATAGTGCCCTACTCCATGTCATACTTATAGAACTACATATAGTTCAGTTGAGATACTCTTTAATGGCTTCAACTACAAAGTAGAGACAAATGTTAGCATTTGTGGCTAGTGTCGTTACAAACTGTCATCGATCTCTGCACAGGGCTTCACCATCTGGAACAAGCGTGACTTTAACCAGTTCATCAAAGCCAATGAGAAGTGGGGGAGAGACGACATCGAGAACATCGCCAGAGAGGTGGAGGGCAAAACCCCAGAGGAAGTCATGGAATATTCCGGTAAGAAAAAACATTTTCCTCTTTTTTTTTTAAATCGCAGAAATGTATCTGAATCTACTTCTTATATAGCTAGTGGACATTACTCCCAAGTGTATGACAGAGATCTAGCTTATTATGATCTAAACGCGTGTATGTGTGTACACACACAGCTGTGTTCTGGGAGCGCTGCAACGAGCTGCAGGACATTGAGAAGATCATGGCTCAGATCGAGAGAGGAGAGGCCCGCATCCAGAGGAGGATCAGCATCAAGAAAGCACTGGACACAAAGGTAAGCCATTTCAGTGAGGTCATCATTAACATGAACAACATTGGGGAGCCAAGACCTTTTATTTTGATCAGATGCTCGATACAGTTGTGAAAACCTCTGGGCACTCCCAACCCTTCTGAAGGAATGTGTCAGGAGCTGGTGTCTGATCATTACTACCAGAGGCTTACCATAGACCCTGAAGGACATCTTTTCTCTCCCTCGTTGTAGATTGGTCGCTACAAGGCGCCGTTCCACCAGTTGAGGATCTCGTACGGCACCAACAAGGGGAAGAACTACACGGAGGAGGAGGACCGCTTCCTCATTTGCATGCTGCACAAGCTGGGCTTCGAAAAGGAGTCGGTCTACGACGAGCTGCGCCAGTGCATCCGTAACTCGCCCCAGTTCCGCTTCGACTGGTTCCTCAAGTCCAGGACCGCCATGGTGAGTGGAGTGGCCCCGGGCCGACAGTGGAATTAAGTACAACTTTGTTGTAGAATCAATAGAGTACAACCTGTAGGTGGAAATGTGTCTTTACTTCTTCAGTAACATGATAACCATTCATTCAAAACATTCTACATTTCAAGAGTTGTGGTTGTATAGTAATGGGTGTGTGTGTGTGTGTGTGTGTGTGTGTGTGTGTGTAGGAGCTCCAGAGGCGATGCAACACCCTGATCACCCTGATTGAACGAGAGAACATGGAGCTGGAGGAGAGAGAGAAGGCAGAGAAGAAGAAGAAAGGACCACGGAGTCAGTCTTCTGTAAGATCACAACGCTCCACTTCCTGCCCATCACTGAACTCTCTGGTCATGCAGTCCTCTATCTCTGTGCATTGTGCAGGAAGACACACACGACACTAACAATATCACACAATGCTCTTTTCCACTATATAGTCTTGTCTAAACCAATATACCATTGTAAGCAGACGTTATTCTATGAAGTGCCGATTTATTTTATTATTTTTTAATGATTATTTGAGCTGACACTCCTTTTCTGTCTTCCTCTTCATCCCACACTTCCTCAGGCTCAGAAGCGTAAGGGAGAAGGGACCCCAGACCAGCGAGGAGGCCGCAGGAAAAAGCTAAAGCTGTGAGGTGGTGATGGTCAGAATGAGGGCAGCGGCAGGCAGCAGCATAGTAGCCGTAGCGTCTGTTTGTTTTGTACGGGTTACCGTGGTGATACATGATGATGATTTACTGTATAAAACCCAAGAGGACTGAACTTTTCTTCACTATAGCGTGTCGTTCTATCTAGAAGATTCCAGGAGGGAACCTGGGTTTTTAGTGTGGATTTAAGGCAGCCCCCCGCACCTCTCTGATTCAGAGGGGTTGGGTTAAATGCGGAAGACACATTTCAGTTATACAACTGACTAGGTATCGCCCTTTCCCTATAGTATTCCTTCTATTCACAGGCCTGCTAGTAGGGACTAACTGCCATACTGCAGCTGCGCTGATTTAGTTGAATATTTTTTTTGTTTGTTTTAGTTTTCTACCCTTTTTTACTAGTACTTGAGGTGACGAGAAATGTATTTATGTCTGTTGGTTATGTTATCACATTCCATTGATTGTAACGATACCTGTATGTATCCCCACTCCCACTCTGTTATGTTACCAACCTACATTGTAGAAAATGTATTTTTGGAACGTGTCACTAATAAATTACCCCTTTTTTTAAAAAATAAGTCTATTCTCATGGGAAAAAATATATACTTATGTTGAATATTTGTGCAAAGCTTTTCACACAAAGGGCAGTGGACGTTCACAAGCAGTCTGAGTGAAGACTAGGACCAAAATCATTCAGAAAAGTACATTTGTATTTGGCAGTTAAAGTTGGAGTACATCAAACAATTGATTGAAATTATCACAAAATTGATAAGTCACCAATTTGATCTAAATTGGTCGGAGACAAATTTCTATACCTTAACTAATTGGCACCTATTAACTTATACTGTCACTTGCATAAGATAGTCACATTCTTCAGTTGATAAACAGCATCAAATGTGGGGTTTACATATTTTTCAAGTTGCACCAGGGTTTAGTAATTAATACCTTTTTTTGTTTGCATTGCCCTGTTTTGACTTTGAACATCCTATACATGCAGGTATGTACAGACTTATAAGAGTTAATAATATGCACATACACGTGATTTTTTTTTTAAACCGCACCGAAACAAAAATGTATAAAAACATTCTGAATGAATAGTTTACGCACTTGAATGGACAACATCACAATCCCATTGAATAGCACCATGTCTATGTTCTGCTGCAGTGGGCACACCTGCTGACTACTGAGGGCTTTGTAAAGCATAGCACTGCATCAATCAATATTAGAAAAGACACAAATTTACCACATTTGATACAGCCAGCCTCGACCGGACCGACACAACATTCGATCCACTCGGCTCTCTATCTCGCACTCAAAAAAACATTAGTTAACATGGATTGAACGACCGACAACAGAAATACCATGGTAGGCTAGTTCTCTTAAGAAAAACAGGACAGAATAGTCTCCTCAAAGCTGCTTTGCACTATCAAGGGGGACATTTTGTTGCTTTTACCTTCTGGAGATGCCATTACTGTTTTAAGATTTAATTGGGATGTTCAGCTATGGCAGTTAGCATAGTTGGAAGGGGTATTCTCCACAACATCAGCCCTTGGGGACTCCTAATATTTGACACATGAACTAAAGCACACCTGAATGGAGTTCTGACAATTGAGTTGTTGAGGGGGACTAAAACCCATGTTAAATACAGTAGGAATACCACAGGAAAAGGGGTGAAAACACTACATTGAGGGTTCATGGATCCTCACATGACTTTCTCTCCAGGCTTGGCCAGCCATGCATGCATTCATACTCTGGTTATAGGCCCACAACACACATCAACTGACATCAACTGTCCCAAGAATTGGCTGTGCTGTCTTCAGTGCTAGCAGAAGGAAGGGTTAGGGCTCTATTCAATCCGTATTGCTGAAGTTCAGTGTTACAGCGCGATTGAAATTTAAAGCCAGTGTTGCCAAGTTAGCGGAGACTATTCACGGTAAACGCTGCATATGTCGGCTCAATCGGAAATGACCTTTACATTTCTATCACGCAATCTATAACGCTTCAGCGGTAAGGATTGGATAGAGCCATTAGACAGCACCGCAGTGGTAAAGGGTGGAACTGTTGACAACTGTCAATGTCTTATCAGAAGGCCACAGGGACAGGGGATCGTGTTGGTAGGAGGGCTGTCTCTAGTCTCGAGCCTAGACCTCGGAGCTGTCCAAGCTGCTGCGCCCAGTACCCATCATGCCCTCTCTGCTGTTGCCACTCCCTCCGCTGTAGGCCGAGCACGACGAGGTAGAGTAGGGAGGGAACTGGCTCTTCTTCTGGTTCTTCCTCTTGCGCCGCACCAGCAGAATAACCACCATGGCCACCAGGCAGGTGAGAAGGATCAACCCGGCCAGGCCTACCAGCGTGGGCAGGGTGGAGGTGTCCACAGGCTCCCTGCCGGAGCTCTCCAGGAGGGGGCGCTCCAGGAAGGGTGAGTCGCGGTCCGACCCAGCCCGGTCACGTCCCCCCCATGGCTGGCGCTGGCTCACCACCAGGCGGTCCGTGCGGTCCAGAGCGATGTGCTGGATGTTGGTTCCCCGGTTGTTGTCAGTGCCAATGTCCTGGGCCAGGTCCGGAGCGGGGGCGGCACGACGGTAGCGACCCAGGGAGGAGGGGTGGAGGTCGGGCTGAGGGTCTGCCACAGAGGACAGGCTGTGGTGGTACTCCAGGCTGCGCTTGCCAATGCCACGGTTGGCGTTGTCTCGGGAACGGACGGTATAGATGGTGTGGATGAACCACTCCCGACCTGCAGCCACCTGGAACATCCAGACACAGTGGAGCTTGAGGTTTGTGATAAAGACTTTGGCCTATACCTTTCAGTGTGTGATTTCTAACAATAGAAGTCTTTCAAATTCTTGTGTTTTTTGTGCCATTATCAAGTAATCAAACTCAGATTTCAGAAAACAGATTTAATTCAACCATACAGGGACTATTTTCCCATTGGTATCCAGATTACAGACCATATTAGGTATGAATAGAATCAGAGAGCCTCTCTGCGTGTGTGCCTGCGTGCGTGCGTGTGTCAGCTGACCTGGAAGAGAGGCGAGGAGGACAGGGCGAATCCGTCTGAACCAGGCTGTCTGACCAGAGGCAGGCCTCCAGGAGTGTCCAGGGCCAGAGTGGCATCAAACAGCACATCTCCAAACGCTGTGGCCTGTGTCTCTGGCTGAGCCTTGTCCTGAGGAGGAAAAGACACACACACAGGTTAGACCACTGAAATAATTAGAGAAAGAACCTAACTTAGAAATATTGTATATAATATCTATGAATTAGAGGTAGGTAGCTTAGCGGTTAAGAGCATTGGGCCAGTAATCAAAAGGTAAGTGATTGGAGTACCCTGGCCGGCTAGGTGAAAAATCTGTCGACGTGCCCTTGAGCAAGGCACTTAACCATAAAAGCTCCTGTAAGTCGCTCTGGATAAGATCGTCTGCTAAATGACTAAAATGTAAAATGTATTTCAACAGCCTAACAGCAGCATGGCTCATGTACTGAGATGTCAAGAACACAAATGGTTGTAGATGGTTGAAGCAAGAAATTACTTGTGAATGAATGAATTAATAAATATAGCAAAACTGACCAAACTGCATTCAAAGTGACCATAACAAAACTCCAGAGGAATTTCCCCCTGAGTGGAGGCATCATGTGTTAAGTGATTGCCGTACGCACCAGGATCTTGAATCTGTAGAGCAGTGAAGGTGCGTCGGCCAGGCAGCCATACTCCTTGTTGGTGGGGTTGTACTTGGGGACGTAACCGTCAGCTCCTGTACACAGGAACACCTTCTCTATACTGCAGGAGAAGGAGTCACCCAGGTTCTGGACTGGGTCCACCATCACACGGCCGTAGATAGAGGAGCCTGGAGAGGGGGATGGAGGGAGAGATGGAGGGGGATGGAGGGAGAGATTAGAGGAGGGTGGTGTCCATTGCTCTGTGACAGTTCAACAAGCACTGAAAGCTTCATTAAATGGTTATTAGACTGTTGAATATGATCTTTACGTTCAAACTCAGAAAGCAGTTAGAAAGCTGTGTGAGTTATATAAGATAAAACAGCTAATAATATACACTGAGTGGACAAAGGATTAGGAACACCTTTCTAATATTGAGTTGCACCCCCTTGTGCCCTCAGAACAGCCTCAATTCGTCGGGGCATGGACTCTAAAAGGTGTCAAAAGCTCTCCACAGGGATGCTGGCCCATGTTGACTCCAATGCTTCCCACAGTTGTGTCAAGTTGGCTGGATGTCCTTTGGGTGGTGGACCATTCTTCATACACAAACTGTTGAGCGTGAAAAACCCAGCAGAGTTGCAGTTATTGACACGCTCAAACCGGTGCACCTGGCACCTACTACCACACCCCGTTCAAAGGCACTTCAATCTTTTGTCTTGTCCATTCACCCTCTGAATGGCACACATACACAATCCATGTCTCAATTGTCTCAAGACTTAAAAATCCTTCTTTAACCTGTCTCCTCCCCTTCACCTACACTGATTGAAGTGGATTTAACAAGTGACATCAATAAGGGATCATAGCTTTCACCTGGATTCACCTGGTCAGTCTGTGTCATGGAAAGAGCATGTATGTTCACTAGTGGTGTATCTATCTATGTGTTGACTAGTGGTGTATCTATCTATGTGTTGACTAGTGGTGTATCTATATATATGTTGACTAGTGGTGTATCTATCTATATGTTGACTAGTGGTGTATCTATGTATATGTTGACTAGTGGTGTATCTATCTGTGTTGACTAGTGGTGTATCTCTCTGTGTTGATTAGTGGTGTATCTATCTATATGTTGACTAGTGGTGTATCTATCTATATGTTGACTAGTGGTGTATCTATCTGTGTTGACTAGTGGTGTATCTATCTGTGTTGACTAGTGGTGTATCTCTCTGTGTTGACTAGTGGTGTATCTATCTATATGTTGACTAGTGGTGTATCTATCTATATGTTGACTAGTGGTATATCTATCTATATGTTGACTAGGGGTATAGCTGTGTATATGTTGACTAGTGGTGTATCTATCTGTGTTGACTAGTGGTGTATCTATCTATATGTTGACTAGTGGTGTATCTATCTATATGTTGACTAGTGGTGTATCTATCTATATGTTGACTAGTGGTATATCTATCTATATGTTGACTAGGGGTATAGCTGTGTATATGTTGACTAGTGGTGTATCTATCTGTGTTGACTAGTGGTGTATCTATCTATATGTTGACTAGTGGTGTATCTATCTATATGTTGACTAGTGGTGTATCTATCTATATGTTGACTAGTGGTGTATCTATCTATATGTTGACTAGTGGTGTATCTATCTATATGTTGACTAGTGGTGTATCTATCTATATGTTGACTAGTGGTGTATCTATGTATATGTTGACTAGTGGTGTATCTATTTTATGTTGACTAGTGGTGTATCTATGTATATGTTGACTAGTGGTGTATCTCTGTGTGTTGACTAGTGGTGTATCTCTCTGTGTTGACTAGTGGTGTATCTATCTATATGTTGACTAGTGGTGTATCTATCTATATGTTGACTAGTGGTGTATCTATCTATATGTTGACTAGTGGTGTATCTATCTATATGTTGACTAGTGGTGTATCTATCTATATGTTGACTAGTGTTGTATCTATCTATATGTTGACTAGTGGTGTATCTATCTATATGTTAACTAGTAGTGTATCTATCTATATGTTGACTAGTGGTGTATCTATCTATATGTTGACTAGTGGTGTATCTATCTATATGTTGACTAGTGGTGTATCTATCTATATGTTGACTAGTGGTGTATCTATCTATATGTTGACTAGTGGTGTATCTATCTATATGTTGACTAGTGTTGTATCTATCTATATGTTGACTAGTGGTGTATCTATCTATATGTTGACTAGTGGTGTATCTATCTATATGTTGACTAGTGTTGTATCTATCTATATGTTGACTAGTGGTGTATCTATCTATATGTTGACTAGTGTTGTATCTATCTATATGTTGACTAGTGGTGTATCTATGTATATGTTGACTAGTGGTGTATCTATTTTATGTTGACTAGTGGTGTATCTATGTATATATTGACTAGTGGTGTATCTCTGTGTGTTGACTAGTGGTGTATCTCTCTGTGTTGACTAGTGGTGTATCTATCTATATGTTGACTAGTGGTGTATCTATCTATATGTTGACTAGTGGTGTATCTATCTATATGTTGACTAGTGGTGTATCTATCTATATGTTGACTAGTGGTGTATCTATCTATATGTTGACTAGTGGTGTATCTATCTATATGTTAACTAGTGGTGTATCTATCTATATGTTGACTAGTGTTGTATCTATCTATATGTTGACTAGTGGTGTATCTATCTATATGTTAACTAGTGGTGTATCTATATATATGTTGACTAGTGGTGTATCTATGTGTTGACTAGTGGTGTATCTATCTATATGTTGACTATTGGTTCCTAGAGTGCCCACTAGTGGTCAGTAGTAGTCCAGTACCCTCTGAGAAGGCTGTGTCGGTGCTCTCTCCGAACCCCATGGATCCGTCCGACAGCCACAGCTCCCTCTTGGACAGCAGGAACATCTGGGTGTTCAGACTGAACTCAGCTGCCACCGGGTCACTCACCTGGGGTGGGTCAGAGGGCAAAGGTCAAACACAGGCACCAAGAGAGTTGATAAGATGTAAACTTTTGGTTCAATGCATTTAATCAGCGAGTATCTACTACTATTGTTTTTAGCCTCATACAACACCAAGACAAATCAGCATTGGTGAATGACAAAGTTTCCTCTTGATTTTAGCATCTTGGGAATGCTAGTCTGCCAGAGACTGTGGGTATGCAGTGGTGGTGGTGGTGCTGACCTGCTGGAAGCGGATGTCCATGTGGAAGGTGAGGGGTTCTCGTGGGTGACACACAGGGGGAATGCTGAACTCCCCATTGGGAGAGGCACTGCAGGGGATCATCTTCACTGTGTACGTGCCAGAGTAGTCCCGCACCTACAGACAACAACATTACAACATCATTAAAACAACTTTAAAACACACCAACCATTTAAGGTAGTTACTGCTGGTCTGGTATCCATACTGTATGTGCTGCTAAAGCTAACGCTAGTCTTCTGTCATTACCATCTACCAGTTGGCTTCAGCACAAACACTAAGTATACAAAGTTAAAGGTAGACTCAGCGATATGACGTAGGTACACAAAGTAAACAGCATAGTGGGTCCATTTCCTCAACAACTAAGAGCGCTCAGCTGTTTTGGTCCTGCACCTACCACGCTCGAACAGCGTGAAGCGAACCCGTGCACATACGCAGATGCTGTGTGTTACAGTGAAGTCTTGCATCTCGCTCATCGCAATATCTGCGGTGCTGCTCGTGGCCACGTCATATTGCAGAGTCTACCTATAAGACAGACAATGATCAAGATGGCAGCTCACAGCGAAGTCAGAGACGAAGCTCCACTGCTGCATGGGCTGGTTGTAGGTGGGCTCAGTCCTGATCAGGGCCAGGGTGAAGGTCAGGCCAGAGAGGTCAGCACACATCACCATTGACGACAGAGTGGTTCCTGGAAACACACAGTCGAACCTCTCTTTAAGTCTCACGCATACATTTCTGTTGAGCGTTTCTTTGCTTTATGTGTCTGACAAGGGCATACATGAACACAACGTCTTAGGACCGCCGTTGTACTGTAGACTGTATGTCTAAGTTAAAGATGAACGCACCTCGTTGTAAGGTATACACATTTTACGTTGTTGACGGTACTTTTATTCTTACTGAAAAAGGGTAATGTCCTGTTGACATTTGGCAGAACAAGCCCTAAGACGGGTCCATTCTAATAGCGGTACAGGATCTGGGTCACAGTGCAACCCAATAGGAGAGAAAGCTATGCAATCACCCTATCGGGTGTGTGTGTGTGTGTGTGTGTGTGTGTGTGTGTGTGTGTGTGTGTGTGTGTGTGTGTGTGTGTGTGTGTGTGTGTGTGTGTGTGTGTGTGTGTGTGTGTGTGTAATACCTGGGTGGGACATGACAAACTGTCCCCTGAAGCGGGCCTCAGTCTTGAAGTTGACCACCAGACGTCCCTCCTCGTTGATCCTCATGCTGGTGGGGTACATGGATCCTATAGGGACACAGTTACATCGAACCAGGGTTACTGTCCACCTCTATCATTCACTGGGAAATAATGCATAAGACATTATTTACATTTTAGTCATTTAGCAGACACTCTTATCCAGAGCGACTTACAGGAGCAATTAGGGGTAAGTGCCTTGCTCAAGGGCACATTGACAGATTTTTCAACTAGTCAGCTCGGAGATTCGAATCAAATGTGCCTGCAGACTATTAGTTATACAGGTATTAAGTGAGTAATACAGCAAGTCAACCACCTCACTGTAGCACTTAAAATAGCTAACAGAGCCCCGAATTGGCTGTACCTTGTAGCTCAGCCTCCGGCGGGCTGCCGATTCCGTCCTGCCACAAGATGGCGGTGTCGTACACAAAGGTGAGCTTGAGCTCTGACTGCAGGTCAAAGTGCTGCCATCCTCCCACAGCCACGGGGGAGTGGAAGACGTAGGACACATAGAGAGGCACGCGCAGAGTCACGTAGGACTGGACCAGGTTCAGCACCTAGAGGAAGAGCAACACAGAGATACATAATCAGGGTCACCTTCAACTGTACCTGGATCAGTTTATAGCACAGTATAAAAAACAGAAGGATAGGAACACTTCAGAGCCTTCAAGCATGAAAGGTAACATAGAGGGAATTTAACACAGAGAGAATTTAACACAGAGGGAATTTAACACCAAGGGAATTTAACACAGAGGGCATTTCAAAATGTCTACTTTCAACTTGACAGATTACTGAAAAAACTACGACAGCAGACTGAGTAATCGAGAGATACACAGAGACAACAGCCAGCGTGTGTGTGTGTGTGTGTTTGCATCAGTGCATATGTGTGTATGTCTCTCTCTCTCTCCAGTACCTGTCCATCCGTCCCGATAGAACCTCCACAGGTGGTGAGCAGCTCGGACATGTCGTAGTAACTATTAAACTCCCACAGACAAGCCTCCAGATTCAGGTTCCTGTAGAATCTCAGGCTGTTGGCGGAGCGCATGTCGGCGCTGTACTGGTAGGGCGACGTCTCGCCGATGATCTCAGGGTTCTTGGTGGCGTCGGTGATGAAGCCGTGGCCCGTCTGGATCTCGTTGAAGTCCAGTAGGTTGGAGCAGCGGTGGTTGCCCACGCGCGTGCCGTCCGGAGACAGGGTCAGCTCGAAGTTGGACAGGGGCCGCGTGGAGATGACCGGTAACATGCCTGAGGAGAAGAGAGGTGAGAGAGAGACGGTTTCAATACATCATCAATCAATTGCAACATTTATAAATCTTTTAATGACCTGGTAACTTTTTACCCTTGACAACTGATCTTGAATCAGTTCTTTCTACCTCAGTCCTATTGTCATCGATCGTTAGCTAAACAATCAAACTGACTCTAGACCAGTAGGTAAGGACATGACAGAGCCTGTTACTCACCGTCCATGTGCGGCATGTTGACAGTGAGTTTGATGAGGTTGGGGAAGTCAGGGTGGTCAGGGCCGGTGTAGCGGATCTTAGCAGAGAAGGGCTCAGCTCCCACCGTGCCAGGGATACGTGGTTGACACAGACCTACACAGACACACGAGACATATTATTGTCGGATAGACAATCATCCTTGAACTCTCCATCACAAGGCCTATGTAACTCTGTCCTAATAAGGACATATAACAGATGTCATCAACAGTCATGAAGGTTGATGTCACTGAACTCTGAAGTCGTCGTCGTCGTCCACGGTCTCTACTCACCCTCCTCTTTGCTGACCACCATGATGGGGCTGGACAACTCCAGACCAGCATCCCCGTTCGTATTGAACGCCCGGGCAGCACACTGGACTCTCGACCCAGCCTGGAAGTAGATGGAGTCCAGGGTGATGGACTTAGTGTTGGTGAAGAAGGTGTTGGTGTCCACCTCTCTCACGGGCGAGGTGACCCCGTCCGACCCGCTGGGGGCGCTGACCAGCCAGCGGTACTGGGTCAGGGTGTCGTTGATGCTCTCCGCCGTGCAGATGGAGCCCGTCTTGTCAAAGTCGTGGTATTTGGGGTTGCAGGCCTGCAGGTGAGGGAGGGGCCACATATATGTGGGATTATGGCATACACATATACACAGTAGTCTTGTAAACCGAGCTCAACACGTGAAGTGAAGTTTACGAGGCTATATACAATGGTATATCTGTAATATGTATTTGAGAATACACGTGTACACTTGTTATGCCGGTGAAAGGGTCTCATGTTTAGGATTTAGTCAGAACTGGAGAAAGCATTTCAATGGGAAACGGATTGATTTACCACTTAAACAACAAGATTTTGAAACTATGAAACACAAAGTTTGAAGTTCAGTTTGAAGCCTCGCCGTTTTGGACTGGATGAAAGTATTCCGACCTTGTCGCTAGCTTAGCTTTACATGGTGAACACCTGGATATAAGGTGTGTGTGTCTGTGTGTCTAGGTGGTTGCGTTCTGCGTGTGTGTGTCTGGGCCCAGTGGCCGCCACTCACCGTCACACAGACGATGGGGTAGCCAGTAGAGGGGTGAGGGTTGTCCCTGGCGCGGGCCGTGTCATCGTACATGAGCAGGGACACCACAGTAGGCACAGCCGGGAAGGTGACGTCTGCCACGCTGTCCATCTCCTCGATGTACACAATTGCCTTACTCATCTGATGAAAGGAAAGGGAGAGATTCAAAACACCATTCCATGGGTATAGTACACTTTATTGTGTTCTACATTGTAAACTTGGATGTGTTAGAACAGCATATTTGTAATACCAAAGGAGAAAAGTGAGTTAAAGTGAGCGTACACCTCTAGCATTATTTGTGTCAGGTTAGTGGTATGGTACAGTACATGCCTGGGATGCCACATAGCTGTGTTTGTACTGCTCTGTGGGATGACTTGAGGGGCATTCTCATAGCATGGACTCAACCAGGAAGTCTTTTTGTAATAGCTGGTGATTTGGGTGCTGGGGCTGCTGACAGTGGCAGCTGCTGCCTGGCTATTTGTGTGTTCAAGTGTGTGTTCATGCCCTGAGACCTGCTGAGGGTATTTATATGGTGTGTGTGTGTGTGTGTGTGTGTGTGTGTGTGTGTGTGTGTGTGTGTGTGTGTGTGTGTGTGTGTGTGTGTGTGTGTGTGTGTGTGTGTGTGTGTGTGTGTGTGTGTGTGTGTGTGTGTGTGTGTGTGTGTCTCGGTGGGTGACCTAGTTGGGTGTCAGCAGCATACCACCCTGCATCTCACTGCTGGCTTGCCTCTGAAGCTAAGCAGGGTTGGTCCTGGATGGGAGACCACATTCTGCTGGAAGGGGTGTTGGAGGGTCAGTAAGAGGCACTCTTCCCTCTGGTCTAAAATAAAGAAGATCCCAATGCCCCAGGGCAGTGATTGGGGACATTGCCCTGTGTAGGGTGCCATCTTTCGGATGGAATGTTAAACAGTGTCCTGACTCTCTGTGATCACTTAAGATCCCATGGCACTTATCGCAAGAGTAAGGGTGTTAACCCTGGTGTCACGGCTAAACTCCCAATCTGGCCCTCATACAATCATGGTCACCTAATCATCCCCTGTTTCCAATTGGCTCATTCATCTCACCTGTAACTATTCCCCAGGTCGTTGCTGTAAATGAGAATGTGTTCTCAGTCAACTGACCTGGTAAAATAAGGGTTAAATAAATAAAGTGTGTGTGTGTGTGTGTGTGTGTGTGTGTGTGTGTGTGTGTGTGTGTGTGTGTGTGTGTGTGTGTGTGTGTGTGTGTGTGAGATCCCATGCCCTCAGTCTTACCTGCATCTCTGCGACCATGTACTCATCAGGTTTCATGTGGACGACGAAGGCTTCTCTCATCTCTCTCTGGCCGTCATACAGGATCTGCACCTCCACAAAGTGTTCTGTCTCGCCCTCCTTGAACTCCACATCTTGAGAGACACACACAAGGTTAAACAAGAGCTTAATAAGGATCTCTATTAAAAATGTATCACGTCGTTTTTGGTGTGAATGGGTTATACACAACAATTTTATTTATTTATTTTTGTTTCACCTTTATTTAACCAGGTAGGCATGTTGAGAACAAGTTCTCATTTACAATTGCGACCTGGCCAAGATAAAGCAAAGCAGTTTGACACATACAACAACACAGAGTTACACATGGATTAAAACAAACATACAGTCAATAATACAGTAGAAAAATAAGTCTATATACAAAGTGAGCAAATGAGGTGAGATAAGGGAGGTAAAGGCAAAAAAGGCCATGGTGGCGAAGTAAATACAATATAGCAAGTTAACAATGGAATAGTAGATTTGCAGTGGAAGAAAGTGCAAAGTAGAAATAGAAATAACGGGGTGCAAAGGAGCAAAATAAATAAATAAATGCAGTAGGGGAAGCAGTAGTTGTTTGGGCTAAATTATAGATGGGCTATGTACAGGTGCAGTAATCTGTGAGCTGCTCTGACAGCTGGTGCTTAAAGCTAGTGAGGGAGATAAGTGTTTCCAGTTTTAGAGATTTTTGTAGTTCGACAATGCCCAACATAGTATGACAACGATGGCTGTATAGGGGCAATTCCACGGTAACAGAAAACAGAACAATGCTGAGACTTTAAAATGTCTGTCAAACAAAGTTAAACAAACCATACAACTCTCTGACAAGGTCAACTTTTTACAATTTACACAGAAAATTTTACAAAAAAAACAAATTTACTTGAAGAACAGTGCAGATGCAAAGTTTGGTAACAGAATGACGGTACGTGCTGTTTTTTCAACTAAATGTGTTTTTGTAAAATGTTCAGTGGACATTGTTAAAAGTCGTCCTTGTGCATAGAGTCGTATGGTTTATTTAACTTTGCAAGCATTGTTTTTTCTTTGACATCCATTTTAAAGCTTCAAATCTGAGTCTCAACATCATTCTGTTACTGTGGAAATGCCCCTACCCTTCTCTCATATGGTTCTGTTCTAACGCCCATACTAGCATCCCACTTAGAATGAAGCAATGCTTTGGACAATCTAAGTGGGATGCTAGAGTGGATATTGGAACATAGACTACAGTTCCTCTATGTGTACTCACCCTCCGACAGGGAGTTGTAGTCCTCTCCGGATGTTAGGGTTAGTTATGTCTGTGTTACATGATTAAACTATATGATAACTTAATGGTAGGACTCACCCTCCGACAGCGGGTTGTAGTCCTCTCCAGAGGTGGCTGACCCGTCCTTGGTGTGGACCCTGACCAGGGAGACCTTGGAGGTGTCTCCTAGCCTCAGGATAGGGATCTTCACCACGGCTGTCTCCCCCTGGATCTGGGGCTCCCGTACACTGTACTTAATCTCACTGAAACGGATGATGGGCTCTGAGGAGAGAGAATCAGGTTAGACTCAAGATACAAAACAGAACATACTACTAACTATAACTCTCTAGAGACTGAATAAAATAATAAATAAAACAGAGTGTTTTATTAATTTGTAATACTTTACAAATATTATTGTAATACTTTATTAGATAGATCTATACAATGTAGCCCAATGTTAGGTGTGGTAGGTATCTCCGTGTTCCTTGGGTAATGCTTACTGTCTTTGTCGTCAGTAATGGTGACCACCGCCTCTTTCTGTTCCCCTATGGAGGCTCCGAAGGGTGACTTGCTCTTGGGCGTTCCCAGCACCAGACGGAACTCTTCATCCTCCTCATACAGGTTATCATCCACCAGGTTCACCACACACTCCTTCTCACTCTCCCCTATAGGATAGACAGACAGGGGGAACACAGCGTTAACACATAAAAATATGAGGATATGGGGGGTTGGCATATAAAAAGACATTGAGAGAGAGAAGGGGTAGAGCTAGGGAAGGAGGGAGAGAGAGAGGGGGAGTGAGAGGGGGGGAGGAAGGGAGAGAGAGAGAGTAAGAGAAGGGGGAGAGAGAGAGGTGAAGAGGGAGGAAAGGAGAAGGAAAGAGAAAGAGAGAGGAGAAGAGGGAGGAAGGGAGATTGAGATGGAGAGAGAGAGACAGAGAAAGGGAGGGATATGGAGAGAGAGAGAGAAACAGAGAGAGAGAGAGACTGGGGTTACCTGGTAAGAAGGTGACGAGTGACCCGTCCGTGTTGGGCCTCTCATCATAATCCATCATGACCTCGGCAGAGCCCTGGCGGGTGTAGCAGCGCACCGTGGACCTGTGACTGATGTCTCCACTACGATACACTACGGCCTTCATCTCCCCGTCCGCCTCATCCACCTTATAGGCAGCATCCTTGAACTGAACCTTGGGCACTGGAATGATAAGTAGATTTGAATTAGGCTCTGAAGGGAACAGAATACTACTTATCAGTACTGTGGTTTTCTAGTAGCTCAATATTCTTTTCATGGCTTCTGCATAAGGAGCATAGTTTAATTTTCTCATTGCTCACTGACTAAATGTGCCATAGACAATCATCTCAAAGCTACTTCTATATGGATAACAAAACACAAACAATTCATACAAAGAGAAAAGCTAAAACAGTGGTTATGTTAAAGCTAAAACAGTGGTTATGTTAGAGCTAAAACAGTGGTTATGTTAAAGCTAAAACAGTGGTTATGTTAGAGCTAAAACAGTGGTTATGTTAACGCTAAAACAGTGGTTATGTTAGAGCTAAAACAGTGGTTATGTTAGAGCTAAAACAGTGGTTATGTTAGAGCTAAAACAGTGGTTATGTTAGAGCTAAAACAGTGGTTATGTTAGAGCTAAAACAGTGGTTATGTTAACGCTAAAACAGTGGTTATGTTAACGCTAAAACAGTGGTTATGTTAACGCTAAAATAGTGGTTATATTAACGCTAAAACAGTGTGTGAAAAAGTGTGTGTCTGTATAATTCATAGTCAGTAACAGTATCATTAGCCGGGATGGTGGTCTCTCTGGGGGCTATATATCTACATGTATGTGTTACAGAGTGTGTATAACTCACGGTCAGTAACAGTATCATTAATAGTGATGGTGGTCTCTCTGGGGGCTATATATCTACATGTATGTGTTACAGAGTGTGTATAACTCACGGTCAGTAACAGTATCATTAATAGTGATGGTGGTCTTGCTGGGCTCTCCCAGCACAGCGTTCATGGGCATCCTCAGCACCAGGTCAAAGGTTTCCGGCCCCTCCAGCTCCGGCTGACCCAGGTCATCCAGGATGGTCACTCTGAATGTCTGCATGGTCACCCCGGGGGCAAAGTCCAGGTTACGGCTGATGCCCACGTAGTCTAGGCCGGCTGGCAGGGGGACAGAAATAGAACATTACACATATCTTTATGGAGAGAGAGTCAGTAAGGGCATTGGAATACTACCATAACAGAGAAAGAGATGACACCGGAATGTTTGAGAAATATTAGGAACGATTGGGAATTCTGTGTAATTACACTGATAGAGAGATTGTGAATAATGTGAAAACAGAGATTGAGGGACTCCAGGGGAATTGTAAATACTGTGACAGATACAGTGGCTTGCGAAAGTATTCATCCCCCTTGCCATTTTTCCTATTTTGTTGCCTTAAAACCTAGAATTAAAATAGATTTTTTAGGGGGTTGTATCATTTGATTTACACAACATGCCTAACACTTTAAGGATGCAAAATATTTTTTATTGTGAAACAAACAAGAAATAAGACCAAAAACTGAACACTTGAGCGTGCATAACTATGCACCCCCCAAAGTCAATACTTTGTAGAGCCACCTTTTGCAGCAATTACAGCTGCAAGTCTCTTGGGGTATGTCTCTATAAGCTTGGCACATCTAGCCACTGGGATTTTGCCCATTCTTCAAGGCAAAACTGCTCCAGCTCTATCAAGTTGGATGTGTTCCGCAATCTTTAAGTCATACTACAGATTCTCAATTGGATTGAGGTCTGGGCTTTGACTAGGCCATTCCAAGACATTTAAATGTTTCCCCTTAAACCACTCGAGTGTTGCTTTAGCAGTATGCTTAGGGTCATTGTCCTGCTGGAAGGTGAACCTCCGTCCCAGTCTCAAATCTCTGGAAGACTGAAACAGGTTTCCCTGAAGAATTTCCCTGCATTTAGCGCCATCCATCATTCCTTCTATTCTGACCAGTTTCCCAGTCCCTGCCGATGAAAAACATCCCCACAGCATGATGCTGCCACCACCATGCTTCCCTGTGGGGATGGTGTTCTCTGGGTTATGAGAGGTGTTGGGTTTGCGCCAGACATAGCGTTTTCTTTGATGGCCAAAAAGTGACCTTTTATTCTCATCTGACCAGAGTACCTTCTTCCGTATGTTTGGGGGGTCTCCCACATGCCTTTTGGCAAACACCAAACGTGTTTGCTTATTTTTTTTCTTTAAGCAATGGCTTTTTTCTGGCCACTCTTCCGTAAAGCCCAGCTCTGTGGAGTGTACGGTTTAAAGTGGACAGATACTCCAATCTCCGCTGTGGAGCTTTGCAGCTCCTTCAGGGTTATCTTTGGTCTCTCTGTTGCCTCTCTGATTAATGCCCTCCTTGCCTGGTCTGTGAGTTTTGGTGGGCGGCCCTCTCTTGGCAGGTTTGTTGTAGTGCCATATTCTTTCCATTTTTGGTGCTCCGTGGGATGTTCAAAGTTTCTGATATTTTTTTATAACCCAACCCTGCTCTGTACTTCTCCACAACTTTATCCCTGACCTGTTTGGAGAGCTCCTTGGTCTTCATGGTGACGCTTGCTTGGTAGTGACGCTTGCTTGGTGGTGCTACAGACTCTGGGGCCTGCAACACCACTAAGAACAGGTGTATATATACTGAGATCATGTGACACTTAGATTGTACACAGGTGGACTTTATTTAACTAATTATGTGACTTCTGGAGGTAATTGGTTGCACCAGATCTTATTTAGGGGCTTCATAGCAAAGGTGGTGAATACATATGCACGCACCACTTTTCCTTTTTTATATATATATTTTTTTAGAATCCAACAAAATAGGAAAAACACTAAGGGGGATGAATACTTTTGCATGACACTGTATTCTGGAATAATAGATCTAACATCCACGTTCTTCTTCTGACCTTCAGCAGAGACGGGGTCACTCTTCCTGGAGCGGACGGTCACTGTGGCCGTCTTGGAGAGGTCAGTGCCAGTTCTCCAGACCCTGACCTCCACGTAGCCTGAACTCTCATCCACAATGTAATCTAGTTCTCCGAAATACAGAGAGGGCTCTGTGGGTTAGAGGGAGAAAGAGAGAGAGCGGGAGGGGAGAGAGAGAGGGGGAGGAGAGAGAGGGGGGGAGAGGTCAGTATATTATCATCTACATCTTACAGATATGAACATTAAGTTACAAACGTGGTTTTGATTAAGGATGTCTTTAGGGAAGAAGCTGTCATGGGATAATCCACATTTCTGGTCTGAACTCGGCTTGTCAGATACAGTTGGTGCGGCTGACGGGGTCATCCCCCTCTTCCCCTCTCTTTCCAGGAAGAGAGCTGTCATCCCACTCATCCCTTCATCATCCTCCCCTCATCGAGGCCAGACAGTGTTGTCTGAACTCAGTGCCAGAGATCTACAGTGCACACCTGAAAAGCCAGGTAGAAAGGGTGGATAAGTGAAAGGGGGATGAGTTGGGGGAGAAGAGGGATGGGATGTCCTCCTTGTCTGATGACAGTAGCACTGATAAGAGGGAGGAGATGGGGGGTGCAGCACAGACAGGAGTATCTCTCTACCTCCCTCTCTGAGTAATAGACTAGAGGGAAGGAATGCATATCTTTGGAACACACAGCGGATTAATCTCTCTACACACCTCTATAACAGCCAGACTGATCATCACTGACAAGCTACTGCTGTCTATTGTACATCCACCAATGAGGTTGATCTATAATTGAGCTATCTGCCATTTCTATACAGTGAGGGAAAAAAGTATTTGATCCCCTGCTGATTTTGTATGTTTGCCCACTGACAAAGAAATGATCAGTCTATAATTTTAATGGTAGGTTTATTTGAACAGTCAGAGACAGAATAACAACAAAAAAATCCAGAAAAACGCATGTCAAAAATGATATAAATTGATTTGCATTTTAATGAGGGAAATAAGTATTTGACCCCCTCTCAATCAGAAAGATTTCTGGCTCCCAGGTGTCTTTTATACAGGGAACGAGCTGAGATTAGGAGCACCTGTCCACAGAAGCAATCAATCAATCAGATTCCAAACTCTCCACCATGGCCAAGACCAAAGAGCTCTCCAAGGATGTCAGGGACAAGATTGTAGACCTACACAAGGCTAGAATGGGCTACAAGACCATCGCCAAGCAGCTTGGTGAGAAGGTGACAACAGTTGGTGCGATTATTCGCAAATGGAAGAAACACAAAAGAACTGTCAATCTCCCTTGGCCTGGGGCTCCATGCAAGATCTCACCTCGTGGAGTTGCAATGATCATGAGCAATGATCATCAGCCCAGAGCTACACGGGAGGATCTTGTCAATGATCTCAAGGCAGCTGGGACCATAGTCACCAAGAAAACAATTGGTAACACACTACGCCGCGAAGGACTGAAATCCTGCAGCGCCCGCAAGGTCCCCCTGCTCAAGAAAGCACATATACATGCCCGTCTGAAGTTTGCCAATGAACATCTGAATGATTCAGAGGACAACTGGGTGAAAGTGTTGTGGTCAGATGAGACCAAAATGGAGCTCTTTGGCATCAACTCAACTCGCCGTGTTTGGAGGAGGAGGAATGCTGCCTATGACCCCAAGAACACCATCCCCACCGTCAAACATGGAGGTGGAAACATTATACTTTGGGGGTGTTTTTCTGCTAAGGGGAAAGGACAACTTCACCGCATCAAAGGGACGATGGACGGGGCCATGTACCGTCAAATCTTGGGTGAGAACCTCCTTCCCTCAGCCAGGGCATTGAAAATGGGTCGTGGATGGGTATTCCAGCATGACAATGACCCAAAACACACGGCCAAGGCAACAAAGGAGTGGCTCAAGAAGAAGCACATTAAGGTCCTGGAGTGACCTAGTCAGTCTCCAGACCTTAATCCCATAGAAAATCTGTGGAGGGAGCTGAAGGTTCGAGTTGCCAAACGTCAGCCTCAAAACCTTAATGACTTGGAGAAGATCTGCAAAGAGGAGTGGGACAAAATCCCTCCTGAGATGTGTGCAAACCTGGTGGCCAACTACAAGAAACGTCTGACCTCTGTGATTGCCAACAAGGGCTTGCCACCAAGTACTAAGTCATGTGGGGTCAAATACTTATTTCCCTCATTAAAATGCAAATCAATTTATAACATTTTTGACATGCGTTTTTCTGGATTTTTGTTGTTATTCTGTCTCTCACTGTTCAAATAAACCTACCATTAAAATTATAGACTGATCATTTCTTTGTCAGTGGGCAAACATACAAAATCAGCAGGGGATCAAATACTTTTTTCCCCTCACTGTAAGGGGCAGATACAATATTGTGACACTCGTGATTATTTAGTCTATAGCTGGATAAAATAGTAAAAGTAAGACATGGAGAATCGGAAGTATGTACACATTTAACTGACTGTTAGGTGAAGAGGATTTTAAGAGGTGTTTTTAGAGATGTTTTTAGACTAGGGCTTGTACTGCCACAGTCAGACAACCACCACTGACCCGCTGAAACTTGGCATACTCTCAATACCTCTCAATCACCAGAGATACTGTTTAGTACCAGGGGAGGCTGGTTAGGGGGAAGGAGACATGACAATCCCTAAAGGATCACTGAGAAGGAAGAGCCAGACTAATAACAATGAAGCCTAATGCTGGCCGGGGTCCCAACCACAGGTTTACGCACACGCGCACGCACGCTCACGCGCACACACACACACACACACACACACACACACACACACACACACACACACACACACACACACACACACACACACACACACACACACACACACAGTGTTGTCACTTTAGATTTCAGGACCCACCAAGAAGTTTGTGGCACAATGGAGGAATGAATCTTCACATTGAGAAGACATCTCCTCTTGTCGCCTGGAGATCATGTCTGAGAATGCACGCTGATTACTTATACATAACGTTCCCATTGTACTCCAAATTACAGGGGAGGGAGTGGGGAGTGTAGCCCTGACTGTGAGTGTGTCTGTCATTAGAACAAACCAGTTAGTGAAATGAATGAGCTCTGAAGGGTGGGAGAGAGGAAGGAGAGGAGGAGGAGGAGGGGGAGGAGGAGAGAAGTGCAAGAGGAGAAGAAGAGGAATGGCTCAGAAAGACAACTAAAGAGAGATAAATGACTCATTCAGTCAGATAGAGTGGATGGGGGGGACTGGAGTGGCCTCAGATTCAGAAAGTTAATCACTTGAACACTAAGGGGCAGCTTCCCGGACACAGCTTAAAGGCAGATTTTCGTGATTTTTCTGTGTTTTATATATATTTCCACACTATGAGCTTGGAATAATACTGTGAAATAACTGTTAGTGTAAGAGCTGTTTGAAAAGGCTGCCTGAAATGTCAGCCTGTTTTGGTGGGATGGAGTTTTGGCCTTCCATGGTGACATCACCATGTGGTAATAAGGAAGAGATGTCTAAACCTTTCTACCAGTAACGGCTCATTTTCAGTTTTCCCCTTCCCACCCAGACCACTCCCAGACATGCCTAGAAAAGTTCTTGCTTGAGAAATTACCCTTTGCTAAGAAGCAATTTTTGTGTATTTTTGTCCATTTTAATTTAAAACAATCACAGTAAGGTAAGTCATTCTTACCCAGTAATGATTTGATATTGAGATAAAAACGGCTGCATTGGACCTTTAAGTCTGGTCCTGGATTAACAATCATTATCAATGTAAAATCTCCATTGAACGTTTTTCTTGGTTTACCTGTGTCCAAGAAACAAACACATATTTGACGTACATGCAAACGAAAAGAGGGAACGTTTATGTCGATATCATATCCTAATATGTTCCACTTTCTTTTTTTTCTTTTTTTTTTACTTCCAGAGCATTCTTGAAGTTGTAAACAAACCATCACCTCCATCTCAGATAACAGCTACACAAATAAAACAAAAATGGAGGCTGAACGCCATCAAACAGGAGCCGGAGGAAAAACATGCCTGTCATTTGACATTCCTCTCCCACAAATCCCTGTTTCCCCCTGTTTCCCAACCTGCCTCTTGGCCCCTGCAACACAAAGGGAAGCCCTCTGTTTTCCCCCAGCTCCACTGAACGGTGGAGTTGGAGGAGTGACTCAGAACAAAACACGTTTAGAGAGCTCTTTTATGTGTCATGACAGAGGGTTGTCCAGTGTAGTTAAGACTGGAGTTTCTATTCTATTCCGTTTTCTCTCTTCCCAGTTCTACCACCTGTTACTAGAAGTATAGGATTGTAGAACAGATGGAGTGTGTAGTCAGGGGTGGAGCGAGAGGAGGGAGGAGGGAGGAGGGAGGAGGGGAAGGACCCGGCAAAGAGAGGGAAGTCAAGACAAACATGTTGGGAGAGGTGCTTTTGTCTTGGGTTGAGTGTGTTTGTGTGCCACTGTCTGTGTGTGGCTTTGGGGAATGGCGCCATCCATGAGTGGACTTGTAGTGGAATAGATTACATGTAGAGACCAGTGGTTACAGTAAAGAAGGGTATCACCCGGGCTGGAGGATCCTCAGCACCTGGCCTCTGAGTTATGGTGTTGATGATGGCTGGAGGATCCTCAGCACCTGGCCTCTGAGTTATGGTGTTGATGATGGCTGGAGGATCCTTAGCACCTGGCACTCTGAGTTATGGTGTTGATGGTGGCTGGAGGATCCTCAGCACCTGGCCTCTGAGTTATGGTGTTGATGGTACCTGGAGGATCCTCAGCACCTGGCCTCTGAGTTATGGTGTTGATGGTGGCTGGAGGATCCTCAGCACCTGGCCTCTGAGTTATGGTGTTGATGATGGCTGGAGGATCCTCAGCACCTGGCCTCTGAGTTATGGTGTTGATGGTGGCTGGAGGATCCTCAGCACCTGGCCTCTGAGTTATGGTGTTGATGATGGCTGGAGGATCCTCAGCACCTGGCCTCTGAGTTATGGTGTTGATGGTGGCTGGAGGATCCTCAGCACCTGGCCTCTGAGTTATGGTGTTGATGGTGGCTGGAGGATCCTCAGCACCTGGCCTCTGAGTTATGGTGTTGATGGTGGCTGGAGGATCCTCAGCACCTGGCCTCTGAGTTATGGTGTTGATGGTGGCTGGAGGATCCTCAGCACCTGGCCTCTGAGTTATGGTGTTGATGGTAACACTCTCACCAAAGAGGTTTCACTAGGCTTTGTACAGTTCTACAGTACATGCTCTCACAAGCCCTACTGTACTTCCTATGTGGCTCAGTTGTTTTTTGTTGTTGATAAACCAACTTCTAACCACATCCTTCCTCCCTCTCCTCTCTCCTTTCATCTACTGTTTGGCACCAGCTCTCTCTCTTTCAGTCTCCTGTCTTTCCTCTTTACCTTAGTGCTTTTGGCTGCATCAATTGTTCCTTTATTCTACCTCACTAACAGGAGAACAAAGAGTGAAGCAAAGTAATGCTATTGATACGTGTTTATCATCAGTGGAAAGTAATGACCCTGTTATCAGTTCAATAGTGTTGTATCTAGTTGCACGACTATGTGTTTTCAGCGACTGTGTTTGATATTAGACAACTGCTGGGAGATCAAATGATAATAAATCAATGTGGATGAAAGGGTTTGGTTGCTACGGCATCACAGGTGCACACTGACACACAACACACAGCACAGACAGAGACTGACACACAAAAACCCAGAGACAAAGACACACACACACACACACACCTGTACACTTGTAAATTGTAACTGGGCACATCAAAGTGTCTCGGGCAACAGTTAAGCCCCCATAACAAACATAGAGGAAGTCATATCATTAGGAGTGACCCATAGGAAGTCACAGGAAGTCATAACATTAGGAGTGGCCCATAGGAAGACCCAGGAAATCATATCATTAGGAGTGGCCCATAGGAAGACCCAGGAAGTCATATCATTAGGAGTGGCCCATAGGAAGACCCAGGAAGTCATATCATTAGGAGTGGCCAATAGGAAGACCCAGGAAGTCATATCATTAGGAGTGGCCCATAGGAAGACCCAGGAAATCATATCATTAGGAGAGGCCCATAGGAAGTGCCAGGAAGTTATATCATTAGGAGTGGCCTACTGGAAGTCACAGGAAGTCATAACATTAGGAGTGGCCCATAGGAAAGAGTTCTACCCGGAACCAAACTTTTTTATTGAAGGGTTATCCTATGGGGATAGCCGAAGAACCCTTTTTTTAAAAGAGTGTACCCGTGTTCACTGAACCCAAGAGACTGGGGGGTCGAATAGGAAGTAATTCTGATACTGGTAGAGTTTCCTTTATAGTCAATATAGTAAAGGGTCAGGAATCATTGAGTTTGTTGCCATTGACGAGTAGCATTCAAGTTGACTTGAACCTGTGTGTTGAACTATTTGAACTAGGGTTTCAAGTTTCAAGTAGGGTTTCATGACAATTGAGTGACCTCTGTATTCAACAGGTGACCATAGATGCTACCACCTGCCATACGCCCAACAACCCCACTCACCGTCGTCACTGTCGGCCAGGATGGTGACCTTCGCGCTGGGGAAGGTGGCTCCCACCTGGCCCCCCATGGGCATGCTGAGGGTCACGTTGAAGCTCTCTTCCTCCTCGTAGAGCGAGTCGTCGATGATGATGATGCGGCAGGGCTTCTCCCTCTGTTCCTTGTCGAAGCGCAGCACGCTGGTGTGGTCCTCGGGACGCGTGATGTAGTCGCTGTAGGAGAGGACCATGCTGGGGATGGTGCCCGTCGCACTGGCTGTTGGGAAAAGGAGTTCAGGGGTCAATGGTTAAGGGTCAATGGAAGAATGACAGACAGTTGTGGGTGAAGGAGAGTAGTTTTATGTTACAATATATCTACAGTGCATTCGGAAAATATTCAGACCCCTTGACTTTTTCCACATTTTGTTATGTTACAGCCTTATTCTAAAATGGATTAAATCATTTTTTCCCCTCATCAATCTACACACAATACCCCATAATGACAAAGCAAAAACTGAAATAACCAATTTAAATAGGTTTTCTTACCCTTTACTCAGTACTTTGTTGAAGCACCTTTGGCAGCCTCGAGTCTTCTTGGGTATGACGCTACAAGCTTGGCACACCTATATTTAGGGAATTTGTCCCATTCTTCTCTGCAGGTCCTCTCAAGCTCTGTCAGGTTGGATGCAGCATCGCTGCACAGCTATTTTCAGGTCTCTCTAGAGATGTTCGATCGGGTTCAAGTCCAGGCTCTGGCTGGGCCACTCAAGGACATTCAGAGACTTGTCCCAAAGCCACTCCTGCGTTGTCTTGGCTGTGTGCTTAGGGTCGTTGTCTTGTTGGAAGGTGAACCTTCGCCCCAGTCTGAGGTCCCGAGTGCTCTGTACTTTGCTCCATTCATCTTTCTCTCGATCCTGACTAGACTAGTCTAGTCTCGCTGAAAAACATCCCCACACCATGATGCTGCCACCACCATGCTTCACCGTAGGGATGGTGCTAGGTTTCCTCCAGACGTGACGCTTGACATTCAGGCCAAAGAGTTCAATCTTGATTCCATCAGACCAGAGAATCTTGTTTCTCATGGTCTTAGAGTCCTTTAGGTGCCTTTTGCCAAACTCCAAGCGGGCTGTCATGTGCCTTTTACTGAGGAGTGGCTTCTGTCTGGCCACTCTACAATAAAGACCTGATTGGTGGAGTGCTGCAGAGATGGTTATCCTTCTGGAACTCTGAAGCGCTTTCAGATTGACCATCGGGTTCTTGGTCACCTCCCTGACCAAGGCCCTTCTCCCCTGATTGCTCAGTCCTGGTGGTTGCAAACTTCTTCCATTTAAGAATGATGGAGGCCACTGTGTTCTTGGGTACCCTTCCCCAGCTCAATCCTGTCTCGGACCTCTACTGACAATTCCTTCGACCTCATGGCTTGGTATTTGCTCTGACATGCACTGTCTACTGTGGGTACTTATATAGACAGGTGTGTGCCATTCCAAATCATGTCCAATCAATTGAATTTACAACAACTGCACTCCAATCAAGTTGTAGAACATCTCAAGGATGATCAATGGAAACAGGATGCACTTGATCTCAATTTCGAGTCTCATAGCAAAGGGTCTGAATACTTAAATAAATAAGGTATTTCTGTTTAAAAAAAAATAGAATTCTAAAAATCTGTTTTTGCTTTGTCATTATGGGGTATTGTGTGTTGGATTAATGAGATTATTAATATTTCTGATCCATTTTAGAATAAGGTTGTAACATAACAAAATGTGGAAAAAGGGAAGGGGTCTGAATAATTTCCGAATGCACTCTATAGCTATGTGTATTTTATTCATGCATTTAATCTTTGTAAAAACCCATGTATTTGAATGATATAATTGACTGTATTCACCTTGCTGGGTGTAGCAGATGACCATGAGTTCCTGGCTGAGGTCTCCAGAGCGGCGAACAGGCACCAGCAGCTCCCCAATGTCCTCCTCTATCTTATACTCTGCCTGGGGGATGAACACCGTGGACTCTGCAGAGGAAAGATGGAGAAACCATAGCATTCAGAATTAGAATAGTAATTTAATAGGATCTCTATGGGAGAAAGGATAGGCCATAGAGAACAAGAGAAGAAGAGTTTACAAGCCCAGGTGAGTCTGTACTTATTTGATGCATGCATATTTGCTGCTGCCATCAAATTGCCCAGCAATGGAACAATAAACATGATCTGATTCGGAATCTTAAATGAAGGATACAATTATATTTTTTAATGTGTCAATCCATGTAAATTAATGTAGCCTTTCCAATTGATTTAAGCCTATCTACTATTCATAAAGGATTTCATGTCGGAGGGCAAATCAAACAGACAATCTGCAGATAAGGCCGTTCATTCTTACCATCACCAGGGTCCACTATCTCCACAGTGGCCGTATCGGGGTACTCCAGCACGGCCATGACAGGCTCTGACAGCTGGATCTCAAAGGTCTCGCTGGTCTCAAACTCCAGGTCCGTGAAGATCTTCACCCTCCAGGTGGCCACTGTCTGGCCTGGGTTGAACTGGACCTGCTTCTGGGCCTTTCCCCGGAAGTCCTTGTCCTTCTCCGCCGTGCCATCCTTGGTGGTGATGCCTGAATAGAACCATATTGAACTGAACTAAATAGAACCTAATTTAATTACATTGAATAGGAATTTAGCTGAGGTAAGCTGAGCTGAACTGAATTGAGTTGAATTGAACCTAATTGAACTGAATAGCTTTATAATAATGGCACGTAGCACTGTGTAGTTTGTAGGGCCTCAGAGGATGTGAGTTGACTGCAGGTTGACTGTGATTTACAGACTGTAGTTGCCTGGTTAGCTCTCATTGTCTGTCTTTGTTCATATTTGCCCACTACTGCGTCGTCAAAGACAACTGTGAATATCAGAGTGTACCCAATAAAAGCCTGTGTGTTGGACGGAGCCAAACAGACAAGCATGTTGACATTACCTGGTGACCTCTATGAGGAAGGGCTATCTGACCCCTCAATCAAACTTCACCAGCGAGACAGGAAATGGGTCATCAGTCAAACAGGAACACACACAGGGCAGATTGATAACCAGGGGGTCTATTTTATTCTTAGGTTTCTTCTAATGGCAGGGTAATAATAGATAAATACACTCCATGAAGACCCTTAAAGGGCCAATCAGTCTTTTAACACAATGACAGTTTAATAGGTCCTGCTTTCTGAATAGTCTCTCCACTGACATTTACATTTTTTCGAAGTACCCCTAGTCAGAGTTGATGGTGGTGGGTGATTGAAATAGTGGCAATTTAAAACTACCTTTATCTGAATGACAAGCAGAGAAAACAATGGGAGAAATGTACTAACTCAGATATATCACTTGGGTGATGAACCAACAAGTGCAAGCCAGTTCCAACAGGATCTATCATGGTACACTCTTAGAAAAAGGGTTCCAAAAGGGTTCTTCAGCTGTCCCTATAAAAGAACCCTTTTTGGTGCCGGGTTCTACCTGCAATAAAAAAGGGTTGAGACAGCCGAATAACCCCTTATGGTTCTAGATAGCACCTTTTTTTCAAAGAGTGCATGCCCTTGGCGTCGGCTAATGAGGATCCTAATAAATCAAAAATCAAACCAGAATACTATAGATCTGATGTAAATCCTGTTCAAGACTTTCAGTACCATAGACAAAGAATCTCCATGTCAGCCATATTGAGTGTACCCATGAGTATTCTGTAAAATGACTGAGGAGCTTTGTTCCCATTGTATTCATTCTATTTCTATGTTTAGAGGTAAATACTGCTGATGGGGCCCCATTCTAGTCATTCTATATCTATGTTCCCTTACATAAAAACCACATGGTTTCACATGTGGAAAATCACAATTTCACGTTAAATTTCACATGTGAAATCATGTGAAAACGTTTATTTTGGAACACTTCACATGTCCCATTGTATTTCTAGGTCAATAGGTAAATACTGCTATAGGGTCAATTTATGTCATTTTATATCTATGTTTATAGGTAAATACGGCTATAGGGGCCCTTCTAGTCATTCTATATCAATGTTTAGAGTTAAATACTCCTATAGGACCCATTCTAGTCATTCTATATCTATGTTTAGAGGTAAATATTGCTATAGGTCCCATTTTAGTCATTGTATTTATCTGTTTAGGTCAAGACTGCTGTAGATCTGTGGTAAATACTGTGTAAGACTTCCAATACTCACTGACGAAGGATGTCTCTCCCAGGTATCCCCTGCGTCTGAGCGTCACCTCCAGGAATTTGGCGTCCTCATCCACCAGATAGTACTCCTTCTCCAGGCTGATCCATGACCAGTTGAGCCGGAATGGCTGCGGCTTCAGCTTGTTTCCACCTGGAAGACAAAACTTTGACATCAGTCTTTTGTAAAGTATTTTAAATTGTGACGGGTAACTTGATAACTTAATGTCAGGGCTTACCCCCAAATCCTCCATCACAGGCCTCTTGAATGATGCCTAGTTTCTAATTTCCTCTCTCACTCCATTGTTCTCTCTCTATCCCCCCACTCTCAGACAGTGCCTGGCTAGGGTTTCTCACCTCCTCACCCACATACATGTGTCAGTTCCCTGGCTCCTTTGGCAGGGTTGCCTGCCCCTGGCTAGAGTCTTACCTCCTTACCAGTCTCAGGGAATGGGCCAAAACAGGACAGAGAGAGAGAGACCAGTTTTTAATGGATCACTTGCTGACAGTGACTCAGATAGCTACTGTAAGTGACGGTCTGTTCAAGGGAATCCCTGTCTCTCTTCATCTCTCTTCGTCTGTCTGTCTGTCTGTCTGTCTGTCTGTCTGTCTGTCTGTCTGTCTGTCTGTCTGTCTGTCTGTCTGTCTGTCTGTCTGTCTGCCTGCCTGTCTGTCTGTCTGTCTGTCTGTCTGTCTGTCTGTCTGTCTGTCTGTCTGTCTGTCTGTCTGTCTCTCGTGCTCTCTGTCACCTCTGACCCAAACAGAGTGGTGAGAAACAGAAAGATTAACTAATTAGTTCTTACAATGTTTGAGTCTGTGACCAATGCACACGGAAACCTCTGACTTGAGATTTGAACCTGGACAGGACCTTCCGTAAAACCTCAGAATTAAAGCGATTAAGACTTCATATCTAGGTCATTTTTCTCAGCTTGAAGTGTATCTACCTCATTAGGCCGAATGAAGAGAACAGGTGCCATAAAACACACATATTAACCAGACCTGGGTTCAAATACTATTCTAAATCATTTCATAATTTCAAATATGTTGCCTGGTCTCTATTAAGCTTACCTGACGCAATGGGACCAATATAATAGTCCCAAAAGTACAACCCCCCCCCCTTTTTTTTAAGGTATTAAGTAAGATATCAAACAGTATTTGAACCCAGGTCTCAAGCTCGTAGTCACCTGGCACTGATCACCGTTGACTATACGTTGCCTCCTCTGCCCTTAATCCATACTATCTCATGACTCCTTTATCCTTCAAAAGAAAGTATTCCACTCGCCGCTTGACAGTGGCCGCTCTAGACAGACAGAGTTACTTACTTAGCCAGTAACTTTCTTAATGCTTAAATCTTAATCCCAAGCTTCTTTTTTATAACTGCGGCCAAACGTCCAAACGCCTTGGCTTATCCCCTCTCTGACAGGCCCTAGGAGGACCCTTGACCTTGTGTCTGATTGGCCAGAGCTTAGTGGGTTCAGAGAGCCGCGGAGGTTAGAGAGGTGTTGGTCAGTTTTGCACCGCTGGTCACAGTGGCAGAAAGGCCTTATTAGCCTGTTATTAACCTGACCCCTGAGTCTAACTCTGAGCAGCCATGGAGGAAGTAGGTCAATGTCAAGAAAAGACCCTTTCATATTAACCCTTTACTTCCTTTAGTGTAGCACCATGGTGGTTGTGGTCATAAGAATATCATTGTGATATTGTGATATTAACCATTGATATCCCTCTAGCAGAGGAGTGCTAGTGTTAGCCTAGTAGCACAGTGGTTGCAAACATATAGTGGTGGATTTGGTTAGGTCCGTGTCAAGAAGTAAATACCCTTGATATTATTAACCCTGTTGTGTCCTTGAGGTTTTTGAAAGGTGCTCCAAATTCAATGTATTATTATTATTATGTATTATTAATATCATTATTATCGCACTCTTGGTTGCAGCACCAGAGTCGAGGATTTGATAGGTCAATGCGGAGAAAAGACCCTTTGGATATTAACCCCTACATAACAGAACACTAAGGAAAGGAGGCAGAACCAATCCTCTGAGAGGTGACAGAGAACCTGTGAGAGGAGGCTAACTAAAGAAATAAACTCTCACTAGGCTTTATGGAGGACAACAGCACGGAGCATCTGGTTCATTCATACACTGAGCCTGCATTGGGGTTGGTTTTGCCTGGCTGAGGGAGAAAGGAGCTGTGGGCGTTCTGCTATGTGACTGGGGAGAATGAAAACACTGGATGGAGGAGATGGGGCCACTTCCTCAAACCCACATGTCAACATGGCGCGCCGGGCCAGCACCAAGACACAACAGGGCCAGGATCAAACCACACTCCGCCAAGCCTGGATGTCAATGACGGTGGATTGAACTGAACTGATACCAACTAGTGGATTTTTGAGGGCATTGGTTAAATTGGATCGTTTCACTATGTTGTTTACTCTAAAACACACACACACACACACACACACACACACACACACACACACACACACACACACACACACACACACACACACACACACACACACACACACACACACACACACACACACACACACACACACACACACAAACAAAAGCCATCCCCCAAACTATAGTATAGTAGCTATGGAGTCCCAGTTTGACATAGGAGCCCCTAGCACCTAACGGTGGCTATCCTTGACCATGCTCATGTTTCTGACAGCTCCGGCTAAAAATACAGGAAGCATTCATCATGTTTGTCTCTGCCTGCCCCAAATTCCACCAAGCTTGATGAGTGTGCATGTGGCCAATTGATAGACAAGATGAGCCAGCTAACTTCAAAAGAAGATTTTGAGTGTTTGATTAAGTGTATTTCCATTTAGCCTGAGTGGAAATATCAAACACCTCTTGAGCATCTTTGAAATGTAAAATGGAAGTGCAGTGACTGTTGACTTTCGTCCGTCACTGTACTTAGAACGTACCGTGCACATAAACTAAATGCTACAGACACATTAGTCACACCTCAGTCCATCACATTAAGTGTAATATTCACTTATCTAGGAAGAAACTTGATTTATAAAACCTGTATACCTTTCTGCTCATATCTCCTCAAACCCACAGAATCTGAAGGAGTGTTTCTGTTCAGAACAGCACGTGTTCCTAGGCAGGCTGCCCAGTTTACACAGAGCTGATATTGAGCTTAGTGAGCCTGTATTGTGTGTCAGATAGGATAATCGTATGAACATGGTCAGAGACAAAAAGACGTTCTATCGTTCTGGCATCCAGTTCTATCTGACAGCTTCTGGTTTCAGCTCTGACACTGTTACCCTCAAGACGTCATAATCGGGTAATAATGCCATTTTGTCTTGTGGATTGCATAGAAATACCAATTTCTAACATGGTGTAGTTTGTCTGGTGAAATACTGTAGATGATGAGACTATGTAAGTAAAATAATACTGAAAACAAAGGAGTCAATTGACCGGTAAGAATTAGAAACAGACTGTTCTGCACTGGGGAAATGAATTAATATAAGCGCTAATGACAATATTTAATTTAATTGATCAGCTGCTGTTATTTCTCAATTGTCACTCAATTATCAGGGTGAAATAAGGTCTTGGAGTTCATTTGAGTTTAAATCCTCAGAATAACTTAAATCAACATGTCGATAAAATAGGACAGGTGAGATTTAAGGACATCTAGCATTTACCACCTGACCTGAAGCCTGTTTAAAAACAGAGTTGGATTGCCGACCGGGGGGCGGATGGGAGTCAATTGAAAAAAGAGCTGAGGAAAAGTCTAACCATGTCTCCATTTCCCAGACCTGATAGAGACACTGTATGTTGTGACACCATGACGTCGCTGTGACGTTATACATACATCATGTTATACATAGATGCACAGCCAGTGGAGGGGACCTCAAAGCCCTGGCTGTGTGATATCTGAGCCTTTGAAAACTCTATGACAACTATGACAAAGGCAATGTCATCGTCATACATATATTTTGTGTGTCGTCCAAGAGAGTTGGTTGGCAGGCAGGCCTCAAAAACAAATCAGCACCTGCTACAATGACACAAGCACACAAACAAAACCTTTAAAAAAATGACAAGGTGATATCATTACAATCTGAGCTGTCTGTGTATAATGAATTACACTAATATCACATTCCATCCCCCAGGTGGACATGGTCAGAGCCATAGACGTGACCGTAAGATAGGGGGCTTCAGATCCGGCCGGTGTGACACTCCAGTCAGCCATTGTCATGAAAATGTGTCCACTCTGCCCACAGTGAACCTAAAGCTCTGCACCTTCAGTGGGGTCAATAGAACCGGAAACATCTGTTTTTCAAGTAATGAGAAAAAACGCCTCTCTCTCTCTCTCTCTCGCTCTGTGTCTCAGAGAACTCCTGTCAGAACTTCAGATTCGGGAAAAAGAATCTGAGTGACAGCTGTGCCCCTCCCACCCCATCCCTCTATACCTATGTTGGCTTTGTCCCTCCAGGATGAACAAGGGACAGCAGGCCACTGTCTGGGTGGCCCACAGCCCACTGTTCTGGCATGTCTCTCTGCCTCCCTCCCTGCCTCCCTGCCTGCTTTCCTTTCTCAAACTCAGAGGAGGGGATCCTCTTCTGGCTCCTTTTGTGAATCCTGTCAGATACCGTGTCCAGACCTGGCATGGAATCCAACTACACCAGACAAGGATCCAGTGGTGTGTTGTCAAGCACACCATACACTTTCTGCTTTCCATTAGAGAAGGTCACATCACTACCACTGATTCAGATAAACCTAAAGTGAAACTGAGCGGTAGCCTTTCAGTGTTTGTATAAAACTCCATCTCAAATGATATGTAGACTGATTAGTGCTCAGCGCTGCTGCCTATTTAAATGAACTGAGGCGTCTTGCCGAAGTGGAGAGGGACGCATTCCTTGGTATTTATGAGAGCAATAACATGGATAGAGTATGTAAGGCTAAGTAATGGCCACATTCCCTCTGAACCAGGTGTCTCTGCTGGGACTTTCAGAAAGTTACAGGAATAGATCAAAATGGAGGGGTTCTGATGTCTCTAACTGATTTACGAACTCATTTATTACAATCTTTACAACTAACATATCATCCACACTCTCAGCCCACATTTCTTTTGCATTTCAAACTGACAATAATTATCATTCTCACCATCAGATGAAATGTTTTATAGAAGACGGCATTTTGAAACGCCCCTGTTTCAGGCTCTTAATAAATTTGTCCTTAGAGTGATTTATTAATGCTAGGCTAATGGTTTGAGTAAGCAATAAGCATGGCCAGTATATCACAGCCACTGCTAAGTGTTGGCCCCTGGACATTTTTCATGTTCTTAGACCTGAGTGAGAAGACTGGATGTTTTCCAGGTATGGGGCTCCCTACGGTGCAGCCATCTTTGGATAACTAACTCACACAGTAGCTAGCTGGCTTGCCCCCCTATGCTCCAACAACATGTAACTTTAGTGGCTAACAGGTCAAATTAATTTACCACTGTCATTTTAATGACCTGTCAGGGGATTTGCCAAGATTCTCAAGATGGTCTCCTGTGAGCCTCGATGACTAAGGATATAATGGAGACATCAGTTAGGTTAGCTAACTAGGTCCCATTGTTGCAAAGAGTTATGGGATAATAGATACCCTTGTTTTAACCTTTGTCATCTTCAACCTAGACCATGGTCAGCAATCCATCCATAAAACAACCAGCAGCCCTACAGAAAACCCCCTCAGTGTCCTTTCATTTCACATTCTTCATCAGGTCATCAGGTCCTATTTACATTGCTACAGTATTCATAGCCATACATAGATATACTTAGGATAGTGGGTGGGACTCAAGAGGAGGGGGGGATATCATTGGTCAGAATGAGGTTTTGACAGCCAAGAGAATGATGCAAGGGTGAGCAACAGAAAGCGGCGCCCATGTAAGTATATCCCCGCTGAGTGACAGGAATGAGGACCATGATTATTACATTTCCTCATTCCTCTTTTTATTTATACTGGGTCACTCTGCACTCTGCACTCTGCAACATGGCCCGGTATAAACTTGCAGAAATGTACATTTTAGTAATTTAGCAGACTCCCTTATCCAGAGTGATTTGCATTCAACTAAAGTAGGCAAAACAACCACATATATACAAAAATAATAATAATGTTTTATTGTCACATACACCGGATAGGTGCAGTGAAATGTGTTGTTTTCCCCAGAGGCTGGTGAGGGGAGGACGGCTCATATTGGGGAGGACAGCTTATATTAATGGCTGGAATGAGATCAAACACATGGAAACCATTTGTTTGATGAGTTAGATACCATTCCATTAACTCCATTACTATGAGCCCGTCCTCCCCAATTAAGGTGCCACCAACCTCCTGTGGTTCTTTTACAGGGTCAGGGTAGTACGGCGCCCCTGGAGCAAATAAGGGTTAAGTACCTTGCACAAGGGCACGGGCACATTGCTAGATTTTTCCCCTTGTCGGCTCAGGTATTCAAACCAGCGACCTTTGGGTTACTAGCCCAACAATCTAACCTCTCGGCTACCTATGGCCCTTATTATTACAGTCCCTGCAGCTAAAACCATCAACAACACCTGTGTGAATATAGATTTCACATGTGGTCCATTAATTGAGTCATTATATTGAGGTGTATGATCAGAATTTCTATACCATTTATTCAATTACAACAGCTTTCTCTTTTTTTAACGTTGGCGCAACAATACAGAAAGTGAATTCTCAAATGCCAGAGTACTCAACTTAGTTTCCTCTGGGGCATTCCGAAGATCCCATGGTTGGGATTTTGGATTGGAGGAGCCAGGCATATTAATAGATCCTATTGGCCACTGCCGTGTACTGTAAAATAACACTGACTCCAGAACAGTGACCTGATCTGGGTCGGAAAGGCAGCATGCCGCACATCACAAGGTGACAGAGAGACTGGGTCACCCCCAATGGTGCCACTGGGGCTTATTGCATCATTTTGGAGAAAACAAACCTAACTGTCCATGGCAACTGGCCAAAATGAATAATTTAATCATATATATACACAACACTGAGTGTACAAAATATTAAGAACACCTGCTCTTTCCATGACATAGACTGACCAGGTGAATCCAGGTGAAAGCTTTGATCCCTTATTGATGTCACTTGTTAAAGCCACTTCAATCAGTGTAGATGAAGGGGAGACGACGGGTTAAATAAGTATTTTTAAGCCTTGCGACAATTGAGACATGGATTGTGTATGTGTGCCATTCAGAGGGTGAATGGGCAAGACAAAATATTTAAGTGCCTTTGAATGGGGTATGGTAGTAGGTGCCAGGCGTACTGGTTTGAGTGTGTCAACAACTGCAACTCTGATGGGTTTTTCACGCTCAACAGTCCCATCTGTATCAAGAATGGTCGACCACCCAGAGGACATCCAGCCAAGTGTGGGAAGCATTAGAGTCAGCATGGGCCAGTATCCTTGTGGAACACTGTTCTGAAGGCAAAAGGGGTGCAACTCAATATTAGAATGTCTTGCACACTCATGCCATTCAGCAGACACTTTTATCCAAAGCAACTTACACTCATGCTTGCATACATTGAACGTATGGGTGATCCCGGGAATCGAACCCATTATCCTGGCATTGCAAGAACCATGCTCTACCAACTGAGCTAAATGAAACGACTAAGTGGTGTCAAGATTCTTAGTGAATCCTAGCAGAACGTACGAACGTACAAACTGAGGGAAGGCGTGATAGAAGAGAAGAAGAGAGGGAGGAAAGGAAAGGTGCATCTGCTAAATGACTCAAATGGAAATATAAATGAAAGAGAGGATAGATACTGACGTTATAGCTTAAGACATACAGATGTGGGATCTTAATTTGATCACCCTGTTGCAGGATAACTTTTTTGCGGTGTAGGACACTTAAAACATGTTGTGAATATGAGGTTTGAAAAATGCTTCTGAAATTTGTCATTTACACTCCGAAATGTCAGACTTAATTTTCCCTTACGAAAAAAATGTATCCACCCCTACAAAAATGTCTATTAATTATTTAAAAAAAATTCACATTTCCTCTTGCTGAATGATTATTTTCCTGCTGTAGCAAACTGGCTCAAATTAAGACCCTACATCTGTGCAGAACAAGTGTGCAAGTGACACATCTTTAAACAGACAGCGAGAGAGTAGAATATAATGGAAAGTACAGAATATAAAGACACTTTTAAAAGAAAGTATGGGGAGCAGCAGACAGCTTTGCCATATGGAAGCAGATATGAATAACCTCTAGGGGCCATACATCACAACACCAACACTCTCCCAACACTCTCCCAACTCCAATAAATCTATCTGCCCCGTGTCAGGAGGCAAGGAGAGAGCGAGAGAGAGGGAGAGGAAGAAGCCTCCGCCTCACAGTCACAGTATACATGAAGGTAGACCTTCAACTGGCACCAGGGGACAGTAAATCGTTGGCCGGCTGTTGACATGGCTGACAGGTTAGATCCGAACACACACTTAGGAAGTCATGGTGCCTGCTGTGTAAAATGGCCGCGACCCACTCAAGCCTCATTCACTGGCTCTCACTGCCTCGACAGCACTCAAACCTACAGTACTGTTATGTGCTGTGCGCTAGCCCTTCGGGAAACAAATGTTTTAGCATGGGAACAACTATGGAAAATCATACATGCTCTCTCTCTGTTGCTCTCTCTCTTTCTCTCTCTAAAAAATACTATTTCCCTCCTCTGAAAAAGTGTCATTCTACCCCTCTGGAACAGAACAGGGGGCTGGCTGTAATGCAGTCAAACGTTCCTATCTAAGTATTGGCTTTGATTTCTGGGGGTTGTGAGTGGGGTCTGTGGGGGACTACGAAAGGGGATACTGCTGGTCCTGGAACTCTCCCAGTCCCATACACCTGTCTACTAGTGTTCCAACTTCACTTCCAGGTATGTCTGTGTGTGTGGCAGGAGACGGGAGTCTTGAAGGCAGGAAGCACATTCCGTGTTCCCAGGAATGATCGCATAACACTGTTACCTCTTCCACTGGTCTACTATCATTCCCCATGCAGCAGGAGCCTGGTGTCACGTCCTGGCCAGTATAAGGGTTAATTGTCATTGTAGTTTGGTCAGGACGTGGCAGAGGGTATTTGGTTTATGTGGTTCGGGGTGGTGTTTTTGTAGTAAGGGCATTTGATTTAAGTATTCCAGGGTTTTTTGGGCACTGTTTGAGATTCATGTATTCTATGTTTAGTCTAGGTAGTCTGGTTCTATGTTTGGTTAATTGGGGTTGGGACTCTCAATTGAAGGCAGGTGTTGTCTATTTGCCTTTGATTGAGAGTCCCATCTATTAGGGTGTGTTTGTCATTTGTGGGGGATTGTTCTTGCACTGCGTTTTTGTATGCCTGTAAGACTGTTCCTGTCGTGTGTATTGTTTTTTTTCCAGTGGATGCTTTACTCCTTTTTAAAAAATTAAAATATGAGTATCCATATTCCCGCTGCAGTTTGGTCTATTCAACACGGCTCTTTTTGTGACACCTGGAGTGAAAGGGGAAGCTACCAGATTATAAAATTGAGAATGATTCAACTCTATTCAACACAGGGAGGCTATTTTCAAAATACAACCAATTAGCATGACTATATAGGTACATTTTTATCATTGCTATTGCTAAGAAAACCAAAACGGCACGACCTCCTCTTGCATAACGTATTAACCTTGGCAGAGTTTGCCTGGAAGCTAATATTCGCTATCTACTCACTAGCCTATCGTTTTCTTAACGAGCACTCTTCAAAAAATCTGATGTAGACTTCCATATCTAACTACCTGAATGAGTTTAAAACTCTGATGCAAGACTCTGTTCAGGAGGAGGGTAAATTGTTATTGTATTGTTGTGCTGATTGGATCGTGTTGTTATGCTGATTGTATTGTTGTGCTGATTGTATTGTATTGTTGTGCTGATTGTATTGAATTGTTGTGCTGATTGCATTGTTGTGCTGCTTTTATTGTATTGTTGTGCTGATTGTATTTTATTGTTGTGCTGATTGTATTGAATTGTTGTGCTGATTGCATTGTTGTGCTGCTTTTATTGTATTGTTGTGCTGATTGTATTTTATTGTTGTGCTGATTGTATTGTATGTTGTAATGTTGTATTGATGCTGCTGCCTTCTTGGCCAGGTTTCAATGGGCTTTTCCTGGTTCAACAGGTAAAAAGACAGAGGAAGAAAAACCCTTCAGAAGTCTGGACGAGTCTGGACGAGTTTAAGGGGTTACTACTAGCCTCTGGCAGGGTAGCCCTGGCCTGATGGACCACTCGTCTGTAGACAGTCCTGGATGACACGAGGAGTAACCCCAACTGACAGACTGAACTTCATTATTGGGATAGAGCTCAGAGGCTAGTAATAGTTGTGCCATTAGACTAGTTTATTTTGAAGAAGCTATATGGAAATGGAAAATACATCTAGCCTTTTATGATAGAATGACACTGCCTTTCATCCAAGCACCTGGTCATACCTATTATCACACAGGGATAGCCAACAATAACAAAAACAGTGTTGAGGAAACATTCAAAGGTGGCCATTTTGAGCGAGGCAGAATTCCCTCCCTTCCAGGTCAGGGCTTTGCTGTGTCTTTCAGCAGGATTAGGTGAAGGGACAGAGGGCTGATCAATAATCAGTTATCGGTGTAGTGAATGTAATAATACCCCGTCCTCCTAACCCTAACCGTTCTCACCTGTTCTAACAACTCCTCCTTGAGTCCATCACTCAACGAAGAGGAAATCTCTACACAGCCAGAGTCCCTCATAATCTCCCCTCAGAACAGAACAAGTGGGCTGGTTGGGTCCTTATGGGCCTCAAGGGATAAGGTATTCCCTCATCAAATAATACATTAAGGCTTGAATGAAGGGAACATGTCTGAGTTTGTCACTTATGATTCAGTCAGTCTGCTTATTGTTGTATAACATTGACATCAGTTTCTAAACAACCATTTCCAAAAGGCATTTACATTTTTTAATTGCTACTCCACAGGGCTGACTGATGATTTACGCATTCCTCCGTCCATCGGATCTCCCCGAAGGGTGAAAAGTTAAACAGGCACTCCGCAGGGCCTCCCTCTGGGGTCCTGACAGAAAAAGGACAGCATATGCTACCAGGACTTGGAATGTGGCCACTGTCCATTTCAAGAGACAAGACTTCCAGGAGTGTGGCAACTGCTGACCCCTTTCTTGAACAATGCAGAGACACTGGGAAGTCATCAGTAAAACCCCCACACACACACACACACAGCCGTGCTATGGGTAGAGCCGCCGCTGCCTCTGTGTCTCTCGACACCTGCTGGGACTTGGGAATACTTCCTCCCCTCTTCCTCCCTCTTTCATCCCCCTTTCCTCCCCCTTTCCTCACCCCATCACCACCCTCTCCACCATGGAGACTGTAAGTCTCTAAAGGTAAGGAGATTGAGTGTGTACCCATCCATCGCATGCAAGACTGTGTAACTTGCATGTGTGTGTAGCATCCCACTTTTTGGAAGCCAACCACTTGATTTCATCTCTACGTTAGATCGGCATCGAACATGTCACCATCCCTAGGAGAGGGTGTGACCTCGACAATTTATTGTTAAAATGAGAGGCTGCTTGGATCTTTAGTTTAAAGTCTCAACGTAGACTTTGATCTTAAGCCATTCCTGTGATTAATGTGATTTTGCTATTCATTGTAAATGTTTTGTAGGCCTATGTAGCCAAATTGTATCTATGATCAAATGCTATACATTCATGTTTTTTGTATGTTATTTTTACATATGATAATTAACTAATGATATCAGGCCAAACCCGGCCATGATTACAGACACCTGTGTGTGTCCTTTGACACTATATAAACTAGTGACCCGCAGTGTTTGTCATTAGACCCTGATGAAGACAGCTTGTCTGTCTAAATGTTGGATATTAGGTTATTAAATTATTGCATCTGAGCTCCTAGAGTGTGCGGCTCTTCTTTTTCATGTATAGCTTGACAAGACTTCTAATCTTTGACATATATACTGGTACAGAAAATGTAGGTACAGTATGTATTGAAAAGGGAGGATGCATACCAGACCGCTACACATTGGTGTTGGCTGACTGTCTGGGGAGGCTGAGGTCCTGTGTTGCTAGGCAGGTTTGTGATGATGTGTGTTTAACAAGCCTGTCCCTTAGAAAGCTATGGGATAAGCTATGGGATGCCTCCAAAATGGCACCCAATTCTCTATATAGGGCACTACTTTTCAAAAGTGCGGTAATATGAAGGGAATAGGGTGCCATTTGGGACGCAGCCAGGGAGTCTGGTGCACTACATGCATCCGCCTGGCAGGTATTCTAATCCATTTAAAGGGTGCTAATAACTGTAGCCCTTTCCTACAGTCAAATGACCTTGTGGCCTCATGGGTGGAATGTTATTCATATTTTTCATAATTTCATAATTAATAAACATGATAAAAAATACAAATAACCTAAAATGACGGTTTTTCTATGTCAAATAGTTTTGTTATTGTGACGGAACAAAGGGCTGACACTAGATAAATAGTCAGATGCAAACTCCAAATGTAATACATTTCAACTCTATATCTGACATGGTACAGGTGTCTTCTTTGTTTAAGCCCATAACCATGTGTGTGAGTTGTATACTTTTGTTTCAAAGTAGATTTGTTTAAGACTACCAAGAATCACTCTGTATGACCCTAAAAGGTTAAAGACAGCTGCAACTTTAGCCCACTACAGTAAAAGGTTAAAAAGAGCTGCAACTATCAATGTATCTGAAGGTCTATTTCCTAGGGTGGCTGGAGTCTCGACAATTTTTAAGGCCGTCCTCTGACACCGCCTGGTATAGAGGTCCTGGATAGTAGACCACAATCATCTCCTTTGTCTTGAGGTATGCTAATGCTTCATCACCACTTCACACATAAAGGTTATGCTAACACTATGCTACGCTATATCACTACATTCCCCTCAAGGTGAGGGATGAGGGGAGAGCTTCATTCAAAGGAATTCAGTCAGGATCTCAACATACTATTGAGAGTAACAATAGTAGAATACACAAGGTGCAATTTCGACATTTGGTTGTGCATAAGCAGTTTTTTCTCATTATGTCGGTCACTGACAGTCACTCATTTAGCCCATGGCAGCTAACAATTTTTCGATTGGTAAGTTAGTCCATTCAGCTATTTAAACTTGTAGTAATCATGGCCGAATAATGGCAAATGTGTAGAATTGCAGGAAATTAACTTTAAAACTAAAATAAGTCTCTACACTCTCACATAGGGCCCCCAAAAGGCTAGGGCCGGCCAACCTCCACTCCTGACCAACACCCAGGGGAAATACCCTGACCTCTCTTCTTACCCATAACACATTATTTATGACATGTTGTTTCAATGCAGCAATAAAATTCTACAGGGAGATAACGCAGCCATTTTGACTATTTTCTAGGTGAATTTTGCACACTTAGGGTGTAAATAGTATTAGTTTTAAGGTATTGTTCATGGTCACTTCTGCTGCAGACACTTATTCTATAGAATCTAGAATGTCCAGCACTGTTTCTCTCACACATAAAAAAACACAACACTTTTATGTGCATATTCGCTGACCAACAGAATGCTGTGTCAACTTGTTCCTACATCCCAGTAACAGACTTATGACTCAGGCATTTGTTGCCTTTTCATGCCTTTATTTGATGTTACTCGGTGTGTGTGTGTGGTGTGTGTCCTACCAGCCCTGACTCAGTGCTCTGCACATGTGAACCGTAGTCAGACAGAAACAAAGTCACATTAGACAGATGGCAGAGAGGTATAGAGCCAACCCTGCACCTGGTTCAGATGTGCTGGCTGGAATCTCAAACAGAACAGTGGGACAGACTACACTACAAACACAGGGGATTGTGGAGCGAATTGAAGCCCTTGTGTCCCCTTCCTGTCGTAGCCAGACCCTCAATTACAGACAGCCCTGAGAAAGAAAGCCCCATTATCCATTAAGGCTATACTGTCTGAGAGCGACAGCCATTCATGGCCATCTGGAATTCAGCATGTTCTGCTTTAGCAGAGTAAGAGGAAGTGTCCATCCAAAACATATGGAAACTTTGGGAAGACACATGCATTAAAAAAATAGAAATAATTAAGAAAATAAGTCTCAGTATTTCAGCATGTGTGGATCGGGACAGTACGGGAAAATAATTCCTTGTTGTGCAATATCTTCAGAAACTAGTTAACAACCTTTCTCCCACTCTGTTCTCACAGCCAATTCTCTGTCCTAACAGGAGAGTTAATTACTGGAAGTGAACACTAACATGAAGATAAAAGGGTTAACTTAGTAGGGGTTAAACTTGGTGAAAACAACAAGAGGAATTGACCAAAAGTGTCACGTCCTGGCCAGTATATAAGGTTAATTGTTTTGTAGTTTGGTCAGGGCGTGACAGAGGGTATTTGTTTTATGTGGTTCAGGATGGTGTGTTTGGTTTAAGGGTGTTTGATTTAGTATTTCCGGGGTTTTGGTTTATAGTCTATGTGTATGTATTTCTATGTCTAGTCTGGTGAGTGTGTTTCTATGTTGGTTAATTGGGGTTGGGACTCTCAGTTGAAGGCAGGTGTTGTCTATCTGCCTTTGATTGAGAGTCCCATAATTAAGGGTGTGTTTGTGTTTGTGATTGGTGGGTGACTGTTCTGTGTTCAGCCCTAGGCTTTGCCAGACTGTTTTGTTGTTGTTGTTGTTCGTTCGTTTTCGTGTTTTGTTGTTTTGGAGTGCTCTTTTGGATAGTTAAATAAAAGTCAAAATGAGCATACACGTACCTGCTGCATATTGGTCCTACTTCACCGACGACAACCGTGACAGAATCACCCACCTAATCAGGACCAAGCAGCAGAGGAAGGAGCGGAGGATTTTCGAAGAGGACAAACGAGAGAGATGGACTTGGGAGGAGATCTTGGAGGGAGAAGGCTCCTACACTTGGGAGGAGATCCAAGCAGGGAAGGATCGCCTTCCTTGGAAACAGGTGGTACGCGAGAGAGAGGAAAGGAGTGAGGCTGGTATGGACCGGGAACGTTTCCGAGGTACACGACTGGCGTTGAAGCACGAGAGGCACCCCCAAGAAAATGTTTTGGGGGGGCACACGGGTAGTTTGGCTAGGCGAAGGAAGTGCCGGAAGCCAGCTACCCGTGGTTATATGGAGGAGCGTATGGGGTGGAGAGCGCTATGTTTCGCTGAGAAGCGCACTATCTCACCCATACGCACGCACAGTCTGGTGCGAGTTATTCCAGCCCCTCGCAGGTGCCGTGCTAGAGCGGGCATCCAGCCTGGTAGGAGGATGCCTGCTCAGCGCATCTGGTCGCCGGTACGCCTCCGAGGACCAGGCTACCCAACTCCCGCTCTATGCACGGCTACCATCAGGCCCCTGCACAGCCCAGTCTGCCATGTACGAGCACTCCGCTCGTGCAGGGCTACTAGTTCCATCCAGCCAAGGCGGGTTGTGCAGGAGGTAAGATCTAGACCGGCTGTGCGCCTCCATAGCCCTGGGTTTCCAGCTCCTGTCTCTCGTGCGGACCCGGAAGTGCGTCCACCCAGTCCGACTCGTCCTGTTCCCGCTCCCCGCATTAAACGGCAAGTGCGTAAACCCAGCCTCGCCAGTCAACAGTCGTCGGAGCTGCCCGCCAGTCAACAGTCGTCGGAGCTGCCCGCCAGTCAACAGTCGTCGGAGCTGCCCGCCAGTCAACAGTCGTCGGAGCTGCCCGCCAGTCAACAGTCGTCGGAGCTGCCCGCCAGTCAACAGTCGTCGGAGCTGCCCGTCAGTCAACAGTCGCCGGAGTGGTCAGACTGCGCTGAACTGCCGGAGTGGCCAGACTGCGCTGAACTGCCGGAGTGGCCAGACTGCGCTGAACTGCCGGAGTGGCCAGACTGCCCTGAACTGCCGGAGTGGCCAGACTGCCCTGAACTGCCGGAGTGGCCAGACTGCCCTGAACTGCCGGAGTGGCCAGACTGCCCTGAACTGCCGGAGTGGCCAGACTGCCCTGAACTGCCGGAGTGGCCAGACTGCCCTGAACTGCCGGAGTGGCCAGACTGCCCAGACTGTCCCGAGTTGCCAGACTGTCCCGAGTTGCCAGACTGCCCAGACTGTCCCGAGTTGCCAGACTGCCCAGACTGTCCCGAGTTGCCAGACTGTCCCGAGTTGCCAGACTGTCCCGAGCTGCCAGACTGCCCAGACAGCCTGGAACGGCCTGAGCCGGAGCCACCTCCAGAAAATAGGTGGGTTGGGGAGGGGGGGTGTAGCACAGTGCCGTCGTTGACGGCAGCCACCCTCCCTTCCCTCCCTTTAGTAAGGGGGAATTTTTCTTTTGGGTATTGTTTGGGGTTATTTTTTTTTGTTAAGGTGCTTCCGGGGTAGCACCTTTAAGGGGGGGGTACTGTCACGTCCTGGCCAGTATATAAGGTTAATTGTTTTGTAGTTTGGTCAGGGCGTGACAGAGGGTATTTGTTTTATGTGGTTCATGATGGTGTGTTTGGTTTAAGGGTGTTTGATTTAGTATTTCCGGGGTTTTGGTTTATAGTCTATGTGTATGTATTTCTATGTCTAGTCTAGTGAGTGTGTTTCTATGTTGGTTAATTGGGGTTGGGACTCTCAGTTGAAGGCAGGTGTTGTCTATCTGCCTTTGATTGAGAGTCCCATAATTAAGGGTGTGTTTGTGTTTGTGATTGGTGGGTGACTGTTCTGTGTTCAGCCCTAGGCTTTGCCAGACTGTTTTGTTGTTGTTCGTTCGTTTTTGTGTTTTGTTGTTTTGGAGTGCTCTTTTGGATAGTTAAATAAAAGTCAAAATGAGCATACACGTACCTGCTGCATATTGGTCCTACTTCACTGACGACAACCGTGACAAAAAGGCCATGACACCTAAACCCTCCGTGGCCAACAACCATGGCGATGATGATGATGATGATGATGATGATATTGCGCTAGCTAGCTAGTCCTCAATCCAGCATAAATATAGCCCACACTTTTCTTACAGTGTGTCATGGAGGGATGCATTTCAAAACCTCAGAATGTGTTAAGCATTTACAGCTGATGTTAAAATAGCAAAGCATGCCCCCATCCCCACCTGCTTTATTTTGTTACTTTGCTTTGCATTCGCTATATATATCCATGATGCGGGTAAAGTAGGTCCATAATGGTACTTTGGACAAAGTGAACCATAACAAAGCGCAAACGAATATCCAACAATTGATTCATTTCAAAACTCTACAGTCTGTGTGTGATACACAAATGTGTAGAATATGTAGAATATACTTTGAAACCAAAAACATATTTTATGATATACATGCTTTATTTACTCCAATAGTTGAAATCTACCGACAATATGATAGAAAAGCTACGTTATATAAACACTAACATCAAAATCATGCATATTAATTACTGTATACTGAAAACACCAATAGGATTGTCACAATAGAAATGCAACCTGGGTGGATAGTTATGAAATCCAATAAGGTACGGTTCATATGACATCGGACCAAAAGTTAATTTCCAGGGGAATATAAATACACACAGCTACTGAAATCCAAAGCCTCCCAAGCAAAGGATCCCTAGAGAAGGTAAGGAATGGATCTGGCAGCAAAACGCAGAAGACCATATCGGATGGTGATGACAAGTCAAACAGAAAATAGAATCCAAAAAATAGAAGCACTTAAAACGATTCCATAAGAATTTTGGATTGTGATGCAAAACCCGCTAACTTCACTATGAAATAGTTACGTGTGTCTGAGAAGCCACACGTTTCTGTTCCACTAACCTAGAGAAGCAATGAAGCAGGTCAGGACCGTAACAGTCACCTTGATCCTTACAAAACTGCTGTTCAAAATTAGTAGTTTCCTCTACACACAGGGTCAAAGGCTCAGGATATTCTCATTCATCTAGGATCGATTTCCATAAAAACGGACATATGGTTTGATGAATACTTGGAATGCCTTGGAGGCATTGAAGGTGGCAAATTTGGTTTCATGCTATCACTTCAAACACTGAAGGAAACCCAGGACAAAAACCACAAAGCAAAACCCCCATTGTTCATGATACAATAAAGTTCAGAGTTTTTTTAATTGCCGGGCGTTCCATCTCTTTCACTCCTAACACACCCAGGGACACTGTTTGGCCCATGTCCCCACTGACCTCTTCCACCCCTTCTTTAAACCCCCTTTAAACCTGCCACCCTCAGCGGTGGGGCGAGGAGAGAGAAGGGGCTCTGTGCTAGCTGTCAGTCATGGCGAACTGCGTTTAAGTCTTTGTGATGCAAACACTGGAGATTGACAGAGAGCAGGAAGATTCAATCTCAAAGAGACGTTCAATCTGAAAAGAAGGCTGAAGCCGAAAAGAATGCCTACAGGCCATGTGATGTAAGTCTGCAGTAATGGGAAACTACAACGTCAATGAGCATGAGGTTCAAATATTAAAAAAGAGGGTCTTACCTTTATCTTCTACTGTGAAGTAGAAGATATCACTTGTGGCGTTGCTACCATCAAGCAGCACGTAGCAAATCTTCATTTCGTCGATATCAGCTGATGACATGAAAGGGTGAATTGGAAATGTAAGGAGGAGAATCTTTACATTCTTTAGAACATCAGATGATTACTCCACTTTTTACTGAAGGTTACTTACAGCCCTCAGGCATCACTTTAGATTATGTCAAAGACAAAGGCATTACAATAATGATTCTGGCAGGAGTGTGAATACTAATCTTACTGATATTGTAAACATCATTTTCCCAAAGTACAGAACTTCAATCAATTTAGAATAACATTTTAAAATAGTACATTTGTCAGATTTGAATTGTTTTGAATTTTCGTTCACTTTTTCCTCAATTGTTTTTAAATTTTTTATATATGTAATATTAAATTCTAATCTTACCTTGTGTGAAGACCTTGATGCTGTCATTGCCCAGGGCGGTGTTCATGATGAAGCCGTGCTGTGGGGCCTCGGCCACGGAGTACTTCAGGACTTTGTGAGGACTGTCTCGATCCTCGGACTTCAAGGCCTTGCTGGTGATCAGGAAGCCAAGGTGGCCGCTATGCAGAACCCTTAGGGAGGGGGCAGCCTTGTTGACCACGATCTGGGGGACCCCATTGTCAATCGTGCTGATGTGAATGGTCATCATTTGAGGCTTACGTGTCTCGTACACGGTATCAGGGAATACGTAGAAGTCGTTGTGTGTGCCGTCGGTGACGGTGAACGAGAAGCTGTCCTCATTGGACTCGGTGCCATCGTGCTTGTAGGTGATGAGGTTCTCATTCAGGTCCTGCTTGGTGAAGGTGTTGATTGGCTGGGTGCCGTTGAACAGCAACTGGCCATGAACCGGCACCTGGGTGACCACAAAGCGCAGCAGGTTGTCTGGGGTGTCACGGTCCTCCACGGTCAACTCGAATGGGGTGATGAGCTTGTTTTCACCCTCTCCCAAGAGCAGCTTGTGGACGCTCAGGACAGGTTTCTTGTTGTCCACATCCGTGATGGACACTCTGAAGGTGCGGAAGACCGGGTTGTAGCCGTCCGTCACCTCGAACTCAAAGCTATCCATCTTCATCTCATCGTCTGAGGTGTGGATGTAGTAGATCTTGTTGCCGGCCAGCTGCAGCTGGGTGAAGGTGGAGATGGGCACACCTGGGAGGTCAGTGCATTCAAGATGGCCTCTGCTAGGGGCACGTGTGATGCTAAAGCTGAGGAACTCGTCCGGGCTGTTGATGTCAGTGGTGCTGAGCAGGTCAGTGGTGAGAGTCACTTTTCCCCCTTCTTTTAGGGTCACGCCTTTGTTGATGACATCGGGGAAAACCATGTCGATGCTTCCGATGTTGATGTAGAAGTATCGGTCGATAAGGGGGTTAATGCCATCGGTAACATCAAACTTTAGCAGATCACGGACACCCTCCTGGCCCGTATGCACATACTGGATCAGGTTTTTGTCAACTTCGTCTTGGGTGAAGTTCATGTCGAGGGTGATGTTGCCCACAACGTGTCCGAACTTGGTGATACGCTGGAGATAGCCTTGGCTTGGGCCGTAGCGCACAACGTAGATGAGCTCTTTGTCTTCCGAGTCCAGATCAGTAGCCTTCATGACCCTGTTGTTGATTATTTTGGTTTCTCCGATCTCAACCTCCAGTCCGTCATTGATGGCCATTCTCGGTGTCTCGTCATCGACAGGAATCACCATGATGAGAACCTTCTTCTCCACTGTGTGTTTCCCATCTGTGAGCCTAACTTCGAAGCTGTCTTCTTTGGTCTCTGAGTCGTCGTGTTCGTAGATGATGTTGGAGGCCTCATTGATCTGTTCCAAGGAGAACCTGACAACAGGGACTGTGCCTGTTGTAAGCTGCTGAACTATCTTGCCATGCTTGGGGTTCTTTATGATCTCAAACTCCAGTTCGTCCCCTGGAATGTCTGCATCGGCCGCATTCAGGATGGGTGTGTCGATGACCAGACTCATGCCCTCCATCACGACAAACTCACGGATGAAGATCTCTGGTTTCTCATCATTGGCAGGGATGATGACGATGGGGAAAAAGTGCCGATCAGAGAAGTTGATGCCATCGGAGCAACGGAAGGTGAACCTGTCTTCCACAGGCTCCACACCTTTGTGGATGCTCTGGACGTAGTAGATATGACCGAGGATGACATCTTTGAAGCTGAAGGCGGTGATGGCGGTGCCTGCTCTGGACTTCTCAGAACCTGGAGCTGGGGAGATATTCTCCATGTACCCGGATGTTGATTGGACAATAACGGTGCACAGGATGTCATTGTTGTCTGTGTCCATATCCTCAGTCATAACGTGATCCAGAGTAATGACGTTCTTCTCCCCTTCTATCACCACAAATTGCTCCCCGACGCTGATGATGGGTGGGATGCTGTCGACGGGCAGGATGGTGACGAGCACCCGGACTCCTTGGACCTTGTTGCCCCCGACAACCCATTCATCAGACATGTCGGAGATGGTGAGGTTGAAGGAGTCATGCTCTTTGAAGGAGCCGATCTCACCACTAGTGTGGGCATACATCACCACGCCGTTGATGATGTCCTGTTGGGTGAACCTCTCGGCGCGGGCACCGCTCACCAGGATCTCACCGAGCCTGGGGGGCTCCTCAACGATGAAGGTCAGCATGAGGTCGTCAGTGTCTTCATCGTGGCCCTGGATGACGTTGCTGGTGATTTCAGTTGCCCCGTTCTCCAGGACATCGATGGATGCCCCGAGAAGGCCAGCAGGTAGCATGATGGTGGGAGTCTCGTCATCAACTGGGTTAATGGAGATCTTGATGATGATAGGTACCTCATGGAAGCCGTCGCTGACGTCACACTTGATAACGTCAATGAGGCTTTCCTCCCCGCTATGGATGTAGGCAATATGGCCATTTTCGATGTCCTCCAGGACAAATGTCTCACTGTTCGACATATCGATCCCTAAATACTGCAACTGCCCATAGCGAGGAATCTGGGTCACAGTGAATAGAATATTTTCATATTCTGTGTCCTGGTCGGTGGCATCAAGCTCCTTCTTAGTGATGATGTACGTGCTTCTCTCCTGGCAAGTGAAACCAGTGTTGGTGATAAAGGGAGGCTTGTTGTCGACGGGCTGTAAGAAAATAGTGAATAGTCCATCTACTGTATTCCCAGCAGTATCCTCCACAATGAATGTGAACTGAAGGACTTTTGGAGTGATGCCCAGTTCCTGGTCTGGGGGCTTGTAGGCTACTTTGTGGTGGTTGACCTGCGCCTGTGTGAACTCACTGATCACAGAGTCGGGACTGTCAGTCAGAACAATGTCACCCAGGGGAGCCGGGTTGTTCTCGTCTGTGTCAGTGGGGGGCTTGGTGACAGTGTATTTCAGATCCCTGTCATCCGAGTCCAGATCTGTGTAACGCAAAAACTTATTCTTGAAGTGAGTCAGCTCATACTCTTGCACTGTCATGTGAAGCGTGGTCCCTGGGTAGAGCTCTGGTGGGAGGTCATCCACCGGGTGGATTTTAATGGTGAAGGTATGCTCACCGGACTGGTTTGGGGGGTTATTGTCATCTTGGACGCGGAACACAAACAGATCCATCACAGTGGTGGTGCTGTGAGGCCCAATGTGGCGGTAGAAGAGCTTCCCATCTAGAATGTCCTGCTGGAAACATTCGTTCACCACCTGTTCAAACATCTCATCTGTCTCACTGAACTTCCAGAGAGAGGGGTTAGAGGGAGGCTCCACTTGTCTGAGGATAAGCTCCCCCACAGTGGAGTATGGGGCCTCAAGGATGAATTTAATGGTAGAATCCTCTGAGTCTATGTCTGTGGCGCTCAGAATGAAGGGGGAAATCTGCATGATTTCATTCTTGAAAAGCACCAGGCCGGTGTTTGCATTGATAATAGGGGGTTCATCGTCAGTGGGGGCTATAGTGATAGGGAACAAAAACTCGACCTCATTGCTGCCATCAGTCATTCTAAAAATGATGTTGTCGCTGTAGGTGTCGCTGCCGTCGTGCTGGTAAACCACAATGCCGGCATCTAAATCGGCAGGTGTGAAGAATTTCCTGCGAGCGCTGAGCACCGTCAGCTCGCCGTGCTTCAAGCCGTCCACCACTGTGATTTTCACATTGTCCAGGTTATCTTCATCACTGATCTCTAAGTTGTGAGAGCTGGAGAGAGTTCTGGACTGGCCCTCAAACAAAAGCTGCCCTGTGTTCTTGGTTGCTACGGGAGCAAGAGTATTCATAGGCTTCACCACAATCATAAAGGCAAACGTATCAGAGACGGCGCCCTCTGTATCTACAATTTCAAACTCGAGCTGGAAAATCCTCTCTACTTCTGAATCCTCGGACGGAGGCTTATAGGCTATCTTCAAATCTTTAATGTCTCTCTGGTAGAATGAGGTGATGGGGAGGTTCTGATCATCTGTACTGATGATGTAGCCTTGCTGATGGCCCAGGGGGGAAGTAATATTAAAGATTAAGTCGTCTGGATCAGATTCAACATCCTCGGCAGCCAACATATCACTGGTGATAGCTGTCATCACAAATTGATCAATCTCCATCATCATCATAGCAACAAAACTAGGCTTAGGAGGAGTGTTCTCTGTACCCTCTCTGATTCTAACCATGATCTGGAAATGCTCCTGCATAATGGTGTTTCCCTCATTATCCTGCAGCTCTACCAACATGGGGATATAGTCTCTGTTAGGAGAGTTGGTGGTGGATGTGTGCTTGTAGCGAATGCCTTGCTTAAGAAACTCATCACAGTCCATCATCTGGCCATTAGTGGAATTATTTAAAAGGGTGCCATACCTGGGGAGACCGCCGGCACCGACCAGCGTGGCAACCTTGCACTGAGTGACACCATCCTCAAAGGAAAAGTCCAGGCCCTTTTTGTCGATGGGGTTGCTGTTGCCGTTGAGCTTGTCCACAGCCAGGGGCATGTTCCTGGTGAGGACCTCCAGCTGCTGGAAGACCACCTCCACCTCCAGCATGAAGGGGATGACCACCGTGTCCGTCTGGGAGTCATAGCGTAGCTGCAGCTTCACCCTGTCTTTACTGGGGCTCCGGGAACCAAAATGAGTGTATTTCACCTCATCACCGCCAAACGCACAGGGGAACTTCTTAGGGCTAAGCATTCCGGGTTTTTGGGCCAGTGGGTCATTCTCCAGGACCGTGATGGAGCAGCGGTCTCCGGGCTGCACCTCAGTCACCAGGTCATTGACAGGGTCCAGGTACACAGACTTCCCGAAGGGAACACGGAGGCCATTGTTGGCCACAATGATGCTGTCAGCATTATGTCCTTGTCGTTGTCGGTAAAGGAACGCCGAATCGAATTGGTGGTGCTCCGCGTCCACATAGGAAAAGCAAAAGACCAGAGTGAAAAGCATAAAGAGGCATCTCAACAAACGTGCCTGCCCTTTACAAAGTCCTGTCCTTTGCAGACAACCAGCCATGTCCAATGCCAGTTGCCCTGCAACTTTGTATAACTCAGCAGAAATAAATGTCCTTCAAATCAAATCTCTCCAGAGAAGAAAAAAGATGAGAAAAAGTAAACCCCACTCTGGCAGTTGAAAAGTTGAAGCTTGGGTCTCTTGTTCTCTCTCTCTGCTCCCTCGTTCTCTCTCTCTGTCCACACACACTCACACAGGAAAAGTGTAGTTGATCTTATGGTGCAGGTAATACTGAAGCAGTAGACAGTGACAGCGCCCCAAGACTCCTCCCTCTAACAACACGGAGAGAATGCCTCCTGCCCCCAACAGCTAATTTAAGAAAGCACATTGGACAGTCCCTCCAGTACCCCTGCCTATCCCCTCCCTCCCCGCTCTCATCCCCCTGCCTATCCCCTCCCTCCCCTCTCTCTTCCCCCCTGCCTATCCCCTCCCAGCCTTCCCTCCTCCTCTGTACCCCCCCAGCCTTCTCTGTCTCAGCCCCCATCCTCCTCTGCCCCCCAACAAACTACCTAAACCACCCCCCCTCACCGAAAGAAACCTAAATCATCAGTTGAAGACCTCCAAAAATGCCGTGTCCAGGTTTTCAAGACAACACATGCAGAATTGGCTTTAATGTGGGTCGGGACCCAAAGTGGGCCCTGGGCATGTATGTGAGAGAAGGGTCGCGGGTTATGAAAATACATCTATAATCACACACTATTTCTTCTTAATTTGGGTTGTTGGAGGACGATTTTGGTCACGGGAGGAACATCAGTTTCTCATTTGGGTCTGGAGCTGAAGAAGTTTAAGAACCCCTGGTCTAAACACATTGATAATAGACCTCCTTACATAAAGACACAGTTTGATTAATGCATATTTATTTTGATTAAGGAGGATGTGATGATTTTGTGGAGTATTACGTTAAATATTTCAGATTCAAACACCAGTGCTGATTTAGAGGTCCGCTTTCATTGTGCATTAAGCATGATCAAACATTGAACAGGAGCTTTTGAAGTGCAATGCAATGACACTATGGGACACTGACGATAGTGCCCTCTATTGGGTAACCTGGTGCAGGTTACATGAACTACGGTTATTGAACTACATTCCAACCAAAATAGAAAACCCCAAAAAATCTAATTTAGTCAGTTAACATGATCAGTGAAATATGAAATGCAAAAAAAAAAGTAATAAGAGTTTTAAAATATCACATACATAAAGTTTTCCTCAGGGTGTTTTCACGGTCAGATATTATGAGGTATAGGTAGGCAGGTAACCTGCCCCATTAGTTTCGGAGACACTTTGAAGTCAACTCGGTGCTCTGATAGGCTATATCATCAGCGATCGCCATGGTAATTTCACATTGTGCTTCACGTGAACAGTGGGGTCTTTCAGAAGGGCCAGGTCCAATGCTAATGAACCGTGACATCTCTCTTATCATACTGTGGCCTGACAGACAGGCTACCAGAGAATACCCAAAGCCAAGGTCAGTAACGTAATGTCCTCTTCCTCCCCTCCACTCTATTCCTGTGTTCAGGGGCCCTGGTGTATCACCATACCACAACCCCTCACACCTTGGGGTTAACAAGCTTCTATTCTATTTTTCGCTGCATGGGATGATATTTGATGAGGTTTAGAATATCATCATACAAAGCATTCATGTTTAATGCAGCAGAAAACACATGCACAAGGAAAACCTATGCACAAAGAAAACCTTTAAGCGTTGTTCCCAAGACATCCTATACAGTGCATTCGGAAAGACTTTCCACATTAAATTGTTTTATCCCTCATCAATCTACACACAACACCCCATAAAGACAAAGCAAAAACAGGTTTTTAGATTTTTTTTTTGCAAATGTATAAATAAAAAAAAACTGAAATATCACATTTACATAAGTATTCAGACCCTTTATTCAGTACTTTGTTGAAGCACCTTTGGCAGCGATTACAGCCTCGAGTCTTCTTGGGTATGACGCTACAAATCAAATCAGTCAAATAAAATGTTATTAGTCACATGCGCCGAATACAACAGGTGAATACAACCTTACAGTGAAATGCTTATTTATGAGCCCCTAACCAACAATGCAGTTTTTTAAAAATACAGATAAGAATAAGAAATAAAAGTAACAAGTAATTAAAGAGCAGCAGTAAAATAACAATAGTGTGAATATATACAGGGGGGTACTGGTACAGAGTCAATGTGCGGGGGAACCAGTTAGTTGAGGTAATATGTACATGTAGGTAGAGTTATTAAAGTGACTATGCATAGATGATAACAACAGAGAGTAGCAGCGGTGTAAAAGAGGGGCTAAGGGGGGGGGGGGCTAGGCACACCTGTATTTGGGGAGTTTCTCCATTCTACTCTGCAGATCCTCTCAAGCTCTGTCAAGTTGGATGGGGAGCGTTGCTGCACAGCTATTTTCAGGTCTCCTCAGAGATGTTCGATTGGGTTCAAGTTCGGGCTCTGGCTGGGCCATTCAAGGACATTGAGAGACTTGTCCCGAAGCCACTCCTGCGTTGTCTTGGCTGTGTGCTCAGGGTTGTTGTCCTGTTGGAAGGTGAACCTTCGCCCCAGTCTGAGTTCCTGAGCGCTCTGGAGCAGTTTCCTTTTTTATCAAGGACCTCTGTACTTTGCTCCGTTCATCTTTCCCTCAATCTTGACTAGTCTTCCAGTAGCTCCCGCTGATAAACATCCCTACAGCATGATGCTGCCACCACCATGCTTCACCGTAGGGATGGTGCCAGGTTTCCTCCAGACTTGACACTTGGCATTCATGCCAAAGAATTCAATCTTGGTTTCATCAGAGAATCTTTTTTTAGGTGCCTTTTGGCAAACTCATGTGCCTTTTACTAAGGAGTGGCTTCCGTCTGTCCACTCTACCATAAAGGCCTGATTGGTAGAGTGCTGCAGAGATGGTTGTCCTTCTGGAAGGTTCTCCCATCTCCACAGAGGAACTCTGGAGCTCTGTCAGAGCGACCATCGGGTTCTTGGTCACCTGCCTTACCAAGGCCTTCTCCCCCGATTGTTCAGTTTGGCTGGGCGGCCAGTTCTAGGAAGAGTATCAGTGGTTCCAAACTTCTTCCGTATAAGAATGATGGAGGCCACTGTGTTCTTGGGGACCTTCAATGCTGCAGACATGTTTTGGTACCCTTCCCCAAGATATGTGCCTCGACACAATCCTGTCTCGGAGCTCTACGGACAATTCCTTCGACCTCATGGCTTGGTTTTTGCTCTGACATGCACTGTCAACTGTGGTACCTTATATAAACAGGTGTGTGCCTTTCCAAATCATGTCCAATCAATTGAATTTACTCCAGGTGGACTCTAATCAAGTTTTAGAAACATCTCAAGGATGATCAATGGAAACAGGATGCACCTGAGCTCAATTTCGAGTCTCATAGCAAAGGGTCTGAATTGTTTTATTTTTTAATACATTTGCTAAAATTTCGAAATACCTGTTATCACTTCGTCATTATGGGGTATTGTGTGTAGATTGATGAGGAAAAACATTTATTTAATACATTTTAGAATAAGTTTGTAATGTAACAAAATGTTGAATAAAGGAAGGTGTCTGAATACTTTCTGAATGCACTGAATGTAGTCCTCCATATGACCCCTGTGTAATATAAAATTAACTAAGGGAGAGGATTTTATTGGTAACATGAGCCATGTTTTAACATTATCCTTCATCCCTGGGAAGTAGACATGGACAACAGTAGAGATTGGAGGATCAGTTTACAAAATGGATGTTCAGCCTCTTAGTCCACTCAAACAGTACACATTGACCTAACTCAACATCAACACTCGCTTGAACAAAATACATTTTCAAACTGCAACTGTCAACAGCAAAACAAAATGGCACCAGGTATACAGGCCTACAGGGCAAATATTGAACGCCTCAATGAGTTAAACAATGTGACGTGTGACCTGGTCATGTGGTGGTTTATGATCTGTTCACGGGGTTGGTGCCCTTTAGGGTCAGGTCTCTGGGACACCCCGGCACCAAACTTCTCTCGGTCACACACTGAGAACCACCCAGCACCTGGCATCAGCTGGCCTAGCGGGACAGGTGGGGTGGCAGTGACCCTGGGACACTGGCCTCATCCCCTAACAAACCCTTTCCATTAATGACACTAGACTAGAAACAGCTTATGTTACAATCAGACAGATACAGTAAGCAAAAAGCCATTTCAATCAGTCAGTCAATCAATCTATAAATTACAATAACCAGTCCTAGACCCCAAAGTCCAAGCAGAAGCAGAACCAAAGTGTCCAGGAAAAACTCCCAAGTATGAAGAAACCTAGAGAGGAACCAGGCTTTCCATATGTGTATGAGCAAATATCATATTTATGATTCTTGTCATAATTGTTTATAGCTAGGCTATATTACTGATGATTGGAAGTGACCTGCAGAATTCGATAGACCATGTCTCTACTGTAATTAAAAAAGCACTGGATGACCTTTCCTATAAATTATTAGTGGAAAGTCCAAATATATCCTTTGCGGTGGGCTGTCACTGGCATCAGATTTAAAGCCATGCAATGATGGAAAGCCCCTCCGAGGCCCGTCCTCCCTGGATATGGAGAGATGGAGAGGAGTTTATCTCATCTCATGACGCGACACATGATCTCGGCATCTACGCCAGCAGCCAGTTCTTCAGCATTCTCATGTCAATGTCTTATATTATTTAGGATTATTATATTTTTCATCTAAACTATGATTGGACGACAGTAAGCATGAGGGTTCGCTGGGTTCTCACGATGGTGGGTCACGATTGGGGATCCAGGGAGAATGTGAGAATGCACCCTCGGTATGGCGCGGCGCAAGGTCACGTTAAGATAAATATACTTAGTGACCTTTATAGAGTAACGTGTATGATAGCTATTAAGCTATAATCATGAGGACGTTGGTCCACAGTTTCAATTCTAAAAAACACAAGTCTTCTATACTTCTTTCTCTTTTATCATGATTACCAAGTATATTCAAGGAGAATAAGGAATTATTATTGCAGAAACCCAAACTTACTGTTCTAGAAATGTAAGTGTAGCAATAATTTCTCATTCATTCAATCTACCACAGCTGGTACAAATGAAATACAGTTTCAAGTGATTCATATGGCTGTTCTGTCACTGAATCACTTTCTGGTGAAATGGGCTCAATCTATAAATCTCTTTAATACGGATAGGAAGCACTGGACATAAATCTTTTGTACATTTTTTAAAATGTATTTTTTTACCTTTATTTAACTAGGCAAGTCAGTTAAGAACAAATTCTTATTTACAATGACGGCCTACCCTGGCCGAACTCTCCCCTAACCCAGAAGACACTGGGCCAATTGTTTGCCGCCCTATGTGACACCCGATCATGGCCGGTTGTGATACAGCCCGGGATCAAACCCGGGTCTGTAGTGACGACTGTAGCACTGCGATACAGTGCCTTAGAACTCTGCGCCACTCGGTCCCCCCGGGGAAGAGATTTTTATAAGGGGGCCCATTGAACAATGCATGGGTGGGTGAACTCTGGATGAGCTGCTGAACTTATACCTTAAATAACGCTGATAAAAATAAAAGGCTGTACTGTTTCTGGAGATGCTGACGCGTTTCGGACAACACTGCACGGCACTTAGCAACCTCCTCCCGTGACAAACGCCCCTTAACGTGTGCCGAATACCCAGCATGGCATGCATTCTGCATCTAGGTCCTTTCATTACATCTCCTAAATAAGTCCTGCATTACCTCCGCTCGTCTGGACAGTTATAGGAATGGAACGGTGGGTGTGTCCAAATGGTGTAACTATAGAAACAAACAAACCAAGCTTTTTATATAACTGTATAACCCCAATGGTTATTTACTTTATTTCTACGGTTTAAGAAGCTATTTCTGTTTCGCTCCAAGCAGGATAGGGTTTCCTCTCTAGCTGTCATCCAACCCAGGCAGTACTGTAGTTCATTATGGACCATTAGATTGTTCCAGGGGTTAAATGCTAAGTAGAAAATGCTAGCAGTGACTGCCAAAAGAGTTGTGCTGAGTGTATGTGCTGCCTGTGGATGCCGCTAATAAGGGTCATTACCCTAGGATTAGCCTAGCATTAGCACAAGCCTAGCATTAGCCTAGTGTTAGCATTAGCCATAGCTGTTGAGTCACAGTACAGTAACAGTATATAACACATGGCATAGTGCTGACTGACTCATTAGCTTGACTGTACTGTATCAATGGCCTAGTTGTGTGAGGTTTACCTTCTCTGTTCCCTTGGGGCCATGCTCTTAATGATGGCCTTTGGTAAACAGAGAGAGGTTGGGCAGGGGCCAGGGCATTCAGCTCCTGCTGCTGCCAGGTCTCACCTCACCATCCTGGGGACAGGCACACGATGACAGACCCTTAATGACCCATGATGGATGGAGAACAAAGCCGAAGTGTATTCTCAAATCCCCCTCTTTCCTCCCAAGAAGAGATTGGTAATTCCTACTGTCTATGTCATGCTTGACTTTTGCAGCAGTTGTTCATTCCACTAAGGTGAAGTCAAATTGAGGTCCAGGCAGAAGCTTACATGACTCATGCTTTCCGGTAATGTATATTTTCCCCATCTTCCAAATTTTCCCATTACAACCATCGAGAGTTTAGGACTATAAGGTTCTATCTGCATTTTTGTCAAAATTTAATTATTGACATTTTACATTTACATTTACGTCATTTAGCAGACGCTCTTATCCAGAGCGACTTACAAATTGGTGCATTCACCTTATGACACGGCTGCTAGAATCTTGACTAGAACCAAAAGATTTGAATATATTACTCCACTGCTAGCCTCTCTACTCTGGCTTCCTGTTAAGGCTAGGGCTGATTTCAAGGTTTTACTGCTATCCTACAAAGCATTACATGGGCCTGCTCCTACCTATTTTTCCGATTTGGTCCTGCCGTACATACCTACATGTACGCTACGGTCACAAGACGCAGGCCTCCTTACTGTCCCTTGAATTTCTAAGAAAACAGCTGGAGGCTGGGCTTTATCCTATAGAACTCAATTTTTATGGAATGGTCTGCCTATCTATGTGAGAGATGCAGACTCAGTCTCGACTTTGAAGTCTTTATTGAAGACTCGTCTCTTCAGTAGGTCCTATGATTGAGTGTAGTCTGGCTCAGGAGTGCGAAGGTGAACGGAAAGGCACTGGAGCGACGAACCGCCCTTGCTGTCTCTGCCTGGCCGGTTCCCCTCTCTCCACTGGGTTTCTTTGCCTCTAACCCTATGCGGGGGCTGAGTCACTGGCTTACTGGTGCTCTCACTGACGTGATCTTCCTGTCCGGGTTGGCGCCCCCCTCGGGTTCGTGCCGTGGGCGAGATCTTCGTGGGCTATACTCGGCCTTGTCTCAGGATGGTAAGTTGGTGATTGAAGTTATCCCTCTGATGGTGTGGGGGCTGTGCTTTGGCAAAGTGGGTGGGGTTATATCCTGCCTGGTTGGCCCTGTCCGGGGGTATCGTCAGACGGGGCCACAGTGTCTCCCGACCCCTCCTGTCTCAGCCTCCAGTATTTATGCTGCAATAGTTTGCGTCGGGGGGCTAGGGTCAGTCTGTTATATCTAGAGTATTTCTCCTGATTTATCCGGTGTCCTGTGTGAATTTTAGTATGCTCCCTCTAGTTCTCTCTCTCTCTTTTTCTAATTTCTCTTCCTCCTTCTCTCTTTCTCTCTCTCTCTCTCTCTCGGAGGACCTAAGCCCAAGGACCATGCCTCAAGACTTCCTGGCCTGATGACTCCTTGCTGTCCCCAGTCCACCTGGTCGTGCTTCTGCTCCAGTTTCAACTGTTCTGCTTGTGGCTATGGAACCCTGACTTGTTCACCAGACGTGCTACCTTGTCCCGGACCTGCTGTTTTGGACTCTCTCTCTACCGCACCTGCTGTCTCTAACTCTGAATGATTGGCTATGAAAAGCTAACAGACATTTACTCCTGAGGTGCTGACCTGTTGCACCCTCTACAACCACTGTGAATATTATTATTTGACCCTGCTGGTCATCTATGAACGTTTGAACATCTTGGCCATGTACTGTTATAATCTCCACCCAGCACAGCCAGGAAAGGACTGGCCACCCCATAGAGCCTGGTTCCTTTATAGGTTTCTTCCTGGGTTCCGGCCTTTCTAGGGAGTTTTTTCTAGCAACTGTGCTTCTACATCTGCATTGCTTGCTGTTTGGGGTTTTAGGCTGGGTTTCTGTACAGCACTTTGTGACATCGGCTGATGTAAAAAGGGCTTTATAAATACATTTGATTGGTTGATAGCCCCAAGAGCTCACATAATTTTGTCTTCATCTTCATGGATTTGATTTACAGAAGTCCCTAACAGATGACTAGTCACGCATACACATTGTCAAACATCTATCATGTACACTTCGTATACCAAACATTAGGAACACCTTCCAAATATTGAGTTGGGACCCCCCCTTTGCCCTCAGAACAACCTCAATTTGTCAGGGCATGGTCTTTACAAGGTGTCGAAAGCGTTCCACCTGGATGCTGGCCCATGTTGACTCCAATGTATCCCACAGTTGTGTCAAGTTGGCTGGATGTCCTTTGGGTGGTGGACCATTCTTAATACACATGGGAAACTGTTGAGTGTGAAAAACCCAGCAGCGTTGCAGTTCTTGACACAAACCGGTGCGCCTGCCAGCTACTACCATACCCCGTTCAAAGGCACTTACGTTTTTGGTCTTGCCCATTCACCCTCTGAATGGCACACATACACAATCCATGTCTCAAGGCTTAAAAATAATGATTTAACCTGTCTCCTCCCCTTCATCTGGATTTAACATGTGACATCAATAAAGGATCATAGCTTTCACCTGGTCATGGAAAGAGCAGGTGTTCTTAATGTTTTGTATACTTAGTGTATGAATACTCACCTGCGTGCCCAGGGCAGCAAGTAACCACAAATCTGAATGACCCAAGTATATGACTTTCTCCACTTTGTAATCAAATTAATGCATTAATAAAGTTATTATTGGGTAAAATTGACATTAAGAGTAACCTGGCAAAAGAATATAAAGAAAAATAATTGAATTATAGAATCTACATTCTTGGGGAAAAAAAGGTGCTATCTGGAACCTAAAAGGGTTCTCCGGCTGTCCCCATAGGATAACCCTTTGAAGAATCCTTTTTGGTTACAGGTAGAACCCTTTTAGGTTCCATGTAGACCCTTTCCACAGAGGGTTCTACATGGAACCCAAAAGGTTTCTACCTGGAACCAAAAAGGCTTCTCCTATGGGGACAGCCGAATAACCCTTTTGGAACCCTTTTTTCCAAGAGCGTAGGCTACCATATAAGGACATTAACATTTGTTTTACTTTAGCGTTATATATGTCTGTAAATTCCTAACCATGTCCATGACACCACTTACTTCTGCGTACTGCTGTGTACTGTAACACCACCTCGTCGCGTAGGTTGTCTGGTCATATCTGTCACACTGTGTTCACGCCGTGTTTAAAAACATTCTATGCATTCTCAACAAGTCCGTAAAGTTTATAGATCTTGAACATCTCATAACCTCTACATCATGATGAATGGCTAGTTACAGCTGCACGGGACAGTTGTGGACATGCATCCTTGTAGGCCAATGTCAGTAGTGAAGGGGAGTAACATTACTGGTAGGTAGAGGACTTACCGTTATTTTACTAGGCCGCTCAGTGCTCACCAATGCGCCATCAAAGCTGATGTGCTAACAGACAACAAATTATAGTGTCAATGCATTCTGGCTGTTCGTGACAGAGGCTGCCTTTACACAGGCAGCCCAATTCTGATTTTTTTGTTCTGAAAAAGATCTGATGTGAAAAGATCTGATGTGATTTGTCAATGACCAATTAGTGGAAAACGATCAGAATTTGTCTGCCTGTGTAAACGCAGCCCTACTCACCCACAGTTTTGCACTCAAGTGAGCAAGCTTTGTCAGGACTGTTAATAAGTGTGAAGCAGATGCTGAGGCGGAGGATCGAACAGTGAGGAGACAGACAGAATGTTCTGGTGCTCACCACTCAGAGGCTTTTATTTACAATATTAACAGGTGCAGGACAAATTGGCCAATATATGTTGTACAGAAAATAACAAACAGGACGTTGACAAAGACTTGAATAAATCAAAGATATTCTCAGTAAAAACTATTCAGGCAACAACTATTTGCCGATAACAAAACTCAGGTATGGCTCTACTCTAGCCAACCTGCTACCTGCCCAGCCTGCACTCTCCCAGGCAAAGGCAAATTGAGCACCTAAGTACTCTTTCCAGGAACTCCTTTCTGCTAGGAATGTTCCAACATGATACCCCACAATACCTTTCTATCACAAATGCATAATTTCACATGGACATCCCAACATATCATAAACAACAGTTTTACATCATTTCACATGGACACATTGGGGGTTCTACTAAGCTAACAAATGGAATAGTTTTAAGATGGTCATACCAAGGATCATTTAGATATTTGATTTTGAATTTTGGGTCCCTTGTAGCTATAAAAAAACAACATTATTTGATAAAAATATTGAATTTAACCTTTACTACTTCATGGCGACACGTTGCAGTGACATTGAATAAAGAGTCTTTCTCAAACCAATCATTTGTTTCAGTGTCATTGTCTAGAAGTCACAGACAATAAGGCAATGGCAAATACTCAGCACCTTCATACTTCACACTAAATTCAGTCACCTCATACTTGGATCTTGTCATAGAAAATCCTATTCAGTGAACCTATGGGCCGTAGCACTTCTAGTGGAAAACCTGGAACTGTAGGCTACATGAGGGTCAAACCCTGCATCTTAGGGGAAGAGGGAAGGGGACAGTACAGTTGCAGTGGGGTGGAATGTTTTCTTAGTTGTGGATGGAGTGTCCTATATAGCAGAGCTGGGTCTGCAGCTGCTGTCCAGGCAAAAGCCACGCACCCTGCCGGGACGCTGTCTGCCACAGTTACAGTATATTACATAAGAATGTTACATTGCACTGTACTATATCGTTGAATGGCCAGACTAGCCAACTTGTCCATCCTGTCCCCATTCTGTCAGGTATAAAGTTACTTTAACCGCTTACACTTGTGGGAATTGGCCTATATGGATAGGGCTAAATTGAAATGTTTCTTACAGAAGAAATATGGAAAGCATATGCATAACCATAGTAGAAATTAAAAATGAACAATTTGGAGATTATGGGGAAATTATTAGACTAAAGGCGAGGATAAAACAGTCAATCTGACAAGACTGAATCCAAACATTACAGTGTTGATTTTATGTGCATTTTACATTTACTGTACTTTTCCCCGCATTTGTTGATAACGAAATCTGAAAATACTCTGGATACATTCAGTAACATGATAAGAATATTCATGGGACATTTGGGGTAGGTACAACGTAAAACAAAAAAATGACAAGTGTTTGAGTGAGAGGACGAATTGGTTTCTTTCCCCAAGTGGCCACACACCTCTCCAACGTAATGTCAATGCACTTTTATGACTCAGAGTCTTTAACTATAAGGTGCTTTTTTTTTTTAGCTCTCCTAGCTGCTGTTGAGGAACTAGATAAAGCAGACTTTTTGAACACTGCCCTGTATTCCCAGCATCACACAATTACTGTTGTTTACACATTCCAAAAAGGTCCATTATGAATCCAAATCTGGTCAGGTGGGCATCATTTGAAAGTGTGTACTATTGCCAACATGGCTAGCTAAGTTACAAAATGCAGTGGCTGTCTTTTTTGTTGTTGAGTGCTCCAACTTCTTCTTATCTTGAATGAGTCCTTTAGGAAGTTTTTCTTGGTAAGCCATTCTTACGATCTTACAGTGTTAGGCTTTCACAAGGAAATTCAGAGAAGCAAGAAGCAGATCGTAATTTTGGTGCACATAGAATAGTCACAAGTGCATTCGGATGTTCGTTCCGCGCCAAAATTCTTCACAATATGACAAACAGGCTCATATTTTTTTTATTATTATACAAAATGAATCAACAACTTACATCTCTACATCAAACATGTCTAACAAAAACAAAACACAGGTATAAACAAGAAAATACTAAATGCATACAAAAAAAATAAAAAATATTAAAGTACAATTTTATTCACTCTGAAAAAATGGCATTATAATGATTCAGTAAGATGTTATTCACTATGGATAATGTTTTAACAAAATGATTAAATTCAATCAAAAATATTTAATTTTTGTTTGTGTATAAAGTATTTGGCAACAAGAATAAAACAAATTCACTATCATTTCAATGGTTTTGTTATCATTGCAATAGTAACATATTATATCCTTCATGTCAAAAACATGGGTAGTGTTCAAAACGGTAAATAAATATTCAGCAAGGTTTTCCCAAAAATCTATCACAGATTTACATTCATAGAACAAGTAAGATTTTCACATTTTTCGCAGAAAGCGCAGATGTAGAAACGGGCTCATTCTGTTCAGAACAACCCAGGGTATGACGCCATGTCATCTTGTAACTGTACATCAAGCTTAGTGATCATAAATGTTGACACTGTATAAGACCTGAGTTTTATGATATAGAAATGTGACGTGTACATTTGGACTAACTGGTGTTTGGCTTGTATGACATCAAAGCGGTATATTTATTATAATCCTAATCATTTTGTCTCTCAAAATACATAGAGTCCTCTTTATTTACAGCATTTTCCTCACTCAGACAACAAAATATGTTTTACAACAATTTTTTGTTGCTCGCGATGTTCAAATTCAGAACTGCTGTCAGTCTAAACCAATACTGAATTGTGAAGTGGAGACCTTGAACTCTGACATGTTACTGTACAGCCACTGCGTCCAATTTAAACGCTTATCAGTGTCCAAATCTGCTATTTTGAACCCGTAACGGGTACACTCCTTCAAATTAGTGCATTTGGCTATTCAGACACACCTGTTGCTGACAGGTGTATAAAATCAAGCATACAGCCATGCAATCTTCATAGACAAACATTGCCAGTAGAATGGCCTTACTGAAGAGCTCAATGACTTTCAACATGGTACCATCATAGGATGCCACCTTTCCAACAAGTCAGTTCGTCAAATTTCTGCCCTGCTAGAGCTGCCGCGGTCAACTGTAAGTGCTGTTATTGTGAAGTGGAAACTTCTAGGAGCAACAATGGCTCAGCCGCGAAGTGGTATGCCACACAAGCTCACAGAACAGGACTGCCGAGTGCAGAAGCGAGTAGCGCGTAAAAATAATCTGTCCTCGGTTGCAACACTCACTACCGAGTTCAAACTGACTCTGGAAGCAACATCAGCGCAAGAACTGTTCGTCAGGAGAGCATGCGCACACAACCCTAAGATCACCATGCGCAATGCCAAACGTCGGCTAGAGTGGTGTAAAGCCCACCTCCATTGGACTCTGGAGCAGTGGGAACGTGTTCTCTGGAGTGATGAATCACGCTTCACCATCTGGTAGTCTGACAGACTACCGTAATTTCCGGACTATTGAGCGCACCTGAATATAAGCCACACCCACTGAATTCATTTTTTTTTTTTTTTTTGAACATAAACAAGCCGCACATGTCTATAAGCCGCAGGTGCCTACCGGTACATTGAAAGAAATGAACTTTACACAGGCTTTAACGAAACACGGCTTGTTACAAAAATAAATAGGCTTTAACGAAACACGGCTTGTAACAAAAATAAATAGGCTTTAACGAAACACGGCTTGTAACAAAAAATAAAACATTAGCAGTAAACAGTAGCCTACCAAGAAAGTCATTGGTCACTATCTTCCTCCTCCTGTGCACTGAAACCACTGAAGTCATCTCCTTTCCAAAAAATTTGAAAGCGGGAAAAATCCAAATATTAGCCATTGTTTAAGCCGCGAGGTTCAAAGCGTGGGAAAAAAGTTGCGGCTTATAGTCCGGAAATTACGGTAATTGGGGTTTGGCGGATGCCAGGATAACGCTACCTGCCCCAATGCATAGTGCCAACTGTAAAGTTTGGTGGAGAAGGAATAATGGTCTGGGGCTGTTTTTCTTGGTTTGGGCTAGGCCCCTTAGTTCCAGTGAAGGGAAATCTTAACGCTACAGCATACGACATTCTATACCATTTTGTGCTTCCAACTTTGTGGCAACAGTTTGGGGAAAGCCCTTTCCTGTTTCAACATGACAATGCCCCCGTACACGAACAGAGGTCCATACAGAAATGGTTTGACGAGATCGGTGTGAAAGAACTTGACTGGCCTGCACAGAGCCCTAAACTCAATCCCATCAACCACCTTTGGAACGCCGACTGTGAGCCAGGCCTAATCGCCCAACATCAATGGCCGACCTCACTAATGCTCATGTGCCTGAAAGGAAGCAAGTTCCCGCAGCAATGTTCCAACATCTAGTGGAAATTCTTCCTAGAAGAGAGGAGGCTGTTATAGCAGCAAAAGGGGGGACCAACTCCATATTAATGCCCATGACTTTGGAATGAGATGTTCAAACGAGCAGGTGTCCACATACTTTTGGTCATGTAGTGTATGTTTAGAAGGTCCAATATACCAGATTCTGAACATGGAGAAGTTCTAGTGGCCACCTTCTTTCCCTGATCACCTCTGATAAGCCCCCTTCCACATCCTCAGAATAGCACCCAGAAAGAGGGTCCACCATAACCCCTTTCTCTTTGCTTTCACCATTTGACGCTAGCATCCGAATCATCCGGCCCGCCTGTAAAAATACACAGTGTATAAATAGGGGATACCAGGAAGGATCCTAATACATTTGGATCCGGTTCAGTTCAGGGAGAGGATGGGAGGAGGGTAGTATTCTGCCTCCTTTAGCTGGTTGGCGCGAGGCCCCCCATGACTGTGGTCAGGTTTGAAGGGTATGAGCCTGCATTCCAGTGCCTCTCCTGCCGTCACGAACTCACCACAAGGCCCAACGCAGCATTTCAGCTCTTAATGGTGGATTAAGATGTAAAAACCACCCGATTGGTCCGCTGGCTGTTGGGACTGGTGTTATCACCTGGCGTTATCACTAGGCAGAACAGGACAGAAGCCCTGGAGACAAGCTTCATATAGCACCTGGAACAGGCCCAAAAACTAGGCACTAGATGGGTGGTACTATAACTACATTACATAAGACTTTAAAAAGTATGTATGATCACGATAGTCATAAGTAAGCATTAATGCACAAGACTGTGCAATGTCAGGGAATAACTGTACACCTTCAGCGGTGTGAGAAGGCACACGGCCGAAGGAGTTCACACTGAAGGAGTTTAGATGGAGTGCTAGATAGTCTACAAACACAACGTCATGGTCGATCCATGTTCCAAGGCTATATTCAATGTCTAATTAGCGGGGATAATGAGCTAGCTACTGAACGCCAGTCCAGCTAAAAGAGCCCTGCTAGAGACTTGAGGGAGTGCTGCACTGCAGTCCCAGGAATGTGTGGCACAGTGTCAGGGAATTCCTGTCTTTTAACGCTGTCACTTTGAAGCGAACGCATTTGCACCTGTAGCCCGTGTTTACGCTTACCATAACATGACCGGTTGGACTGGAGGCGGGATGTTGGACGTTTGGCCCGGTCAGCAAGAAGAAATGACATGTTTGACACTAGGGGCACCTTGTTACAATGACAGCTATTTTAAAAAGGTTTCTTGAAATGTTTTTTTCCCCTTGAGAAATCTGAGAGAAGGAAGTGCTCTCCACACTTTCAGAAAAACCACAACTAGATGCTGCAGATGTTTTTGATAAGATTTATTAAAATGTACAAACAAGAGAAACAGGTGTTCTAGACAGAGCATTGTTTATGGAAACGTCTTCTAGACTACTCAGCTTTTTACATTTTATTTGTGTCAAGATTTCAGAATTGATGCATGAAAAAAAAGGAGGTATATTTTGACACACTACATTGGGATGTTTGTGAATGAGTGTGTAGAAAGAGGATGAACTATCCTGTAAAGGAAACAGTTTGGAGTTCTCGCCCGTATCCCACCTCTCCCAGCTGTATCTTTCTGTCATAGCGAAGCTATATCACAATATCACTTTCATTTCCCCTGGATCATGAACCAACACTGCTATCTTCTTGGCTTGGACTGTATCTAGCCCCCTTTCCTCTCCTTTTTGTTGTGTTTTACTACGTGGAAATTATAGCATATCTGCTACTATTAGCATCATCCAGAGCAATCCACCCATAAGCCCTTTAGGATTTCTTCTTGGATGGAGATGCAGTGGATTGGCTCCGTAGCCTGGTTTCTAATTCATGAGGGTATTAACAGGTGGCCTCGCAATAGCAGGGTCCAGTTCACTGTATGTGGGGGACCAGGGCTACATTTAGCAGGGCACAACATGGTGAAACGTTCAGAAATATATTTTGCAGAACAGACATGCCTCTGTGAGATGAGGAATCAGGTATCACGTCGGCTCTAATCATGACATTTCTATCTGCAACGTTTCCACAACGTTTGGCTCCTGAACGAGGCCCAGCTGACACGAGGGGAAGTTGAAGAACATGAATAAAACACATGCTTCACGCTGAGTAGGACTTATATCGCCCAATAACAGAGACATTGTGACACATTCACTACATTTATCTAGCTACTGACATCAAAACAGCCAAAAAGGATGTAATCAAACCCATGCAAATAAAATGTACAGAACATGACGATGGAAGTATTGCCGTTTTATCAAAAAGACAAATGAATTGACAATATAGCTTGAGGGGGAATGTGAAAAATCTGCATAAAGACTTGAAACTGATCTTCCCAAAAATGTATCTTGGAAACAGAGATGTTAACAATGTTAAGTTCATACATGACCTCATCTCGTATGACTTCATATGAGTTTATGTAAATAAATAATGCAGCTTTCTAGAATGCCCTTCAAGCCAATCAGAAATCAGTATTCAACAATGCCATGGTAAAAATCCTAAGTAAATCAGAATAACAACATGAACACATTCTGACACGGCTACTCTTCCCTAAAGACATACTTCCTATCTATACTATATACACACACACACACACACACACACACACACACACACACACACACACACACACACACACAAGAGACATGGACCCTGTGACGCAGGGCATATGTTTAGAATTTAAATGAATGAATCAAAATTAGGCGTATTAACTCCGAAGGCTATGATAACAAAAATACAGTATAATAAAAGTACCAGAATATAAACATAGAATTTGTGAAATTTAACTTAGCATTTCCGTAGGTTATCCTGAGATATAAAAGACAACAATAGTTAAATTGTTTATAGACAGAGAAAACATCAACTTAATCAACTAGCCATATAATATGAATTGAGTGAAATACTTTGTTTTCAGGCGTTTCCGATGAATTTACCTTTTACTTCACGTTTTTTCTTCAGCCTAAAAAACACAAAGAAAACAACGTGTAAGTCAGCATGAAGTCAGCGGGACACTCGTGATTCAAATGATTCATTTCGTTGTGCAGAACAGTTATTCATCTGAAAAGCACTTAGCTTCAACCTTTGCTAATCTTGCTTTGTAATCGATGAAGCGTCACGATGGGGAGATCAAACTGGGCTACCTTTCTCTGGGCTTTTTAACTTTCTCCATCTATATTTCTACCTGGCTGGATTTTCCTGGAAAGTTGTGTCCTTCGTCATCCTGTGACACCACTATCCTGGCTCTCGTCACCTGTAACCCCCTGCCGTACCTTCTGCTTTGACCATGTTTACGTGGCCTCTGACCTTTGACACCTGTGCTGAAACATCTGTTTGCGGGACAGGATACCGGACATGGGGGGAAAAAAACAACCTCTATTAAATTGATATATGATGACCCTTTTATGGATTCTTCGAACCGGTGTATGCCCCCTAGCTGTGAAGACCGTGGAGTTGAGGTGGTTCAACTCCTTAAAAAGCAATTGATGACTTAGACTAGATTATCTTTTAGATCGACAAAAAGCTGCATGTGCAGATTTCATACATAAAACTCCTACATACCCAAATAAGAATTAAAGGCAGCTAACAGGTGTTTATTGGATATGGCTGGAGTGCAGTCTATAGTACATGACCAAATCAATGAAAACCGACCATGCTGTAGGAGTGTCTCATCCTCACAGCTCTTATATCCTGCCGTTGCACTTTCAAAATGTGACTCCCGGTAATCTCAAATGCATGCAATAAAAAGGAGACCAGGTAACAGAGAACAGCTTATGTGATTACTAAGGGTGTGATTGCATATTGCAGGACAGGTGAGCTCTCGCACAGCTCTGTGAAGTGGCTGGGCTAAACTGAGCTAAAGTTGAGCCATATAGGAACAGATAGGGATCTGTGTGGAGAGAACCCCCCAGTTAGGCAGTTACTATAGTGAAGGAGAAACCTAGTCACTGAAAGGCTTGACATTCCACTGGGGATTTAGTGACTCTGGGGAAAATGCTACGAAGGCTAACCTGAGTCCAGCGAGAGACTACCACCTCCTCAATCTGGTCTCTGAACAAGAGCTCAAATGCTGGGTTACAAAAGTAGTGATTACAATTGATTAGATTGCTCACATTGTGGTAAGGCCTAGGAGTCAAGTGTTTGAACTGTAGCGGAGGTAAGTTTCCACCTATCATTTTATTAACGGATAGTAATAGACCAAAACCTCAACCGGTTTTCAGTCTCATTACCTAAAACCTGCATAAACCTGTTCACTACCTTCACCTTTACCCCCCTCTAAAAACGACAGGTGGAAACTAAGTGAAATCCCAAATCCTTTCTGTCCTAAACTGACTATATACCTGTTTTATCATTGCTTTATGACATCACAGAGGGACAGTTTCAAACGTTACAATTTATCACCGCTCTTTCCCTCTCCCCTGGGCTTTTACAGCGTGCAGTAAAGCAGATCTGGCCTTTTGGAACCGCCCACTCGTCATCACAACGGTCTCCTCTAAACTACCTGTTACATGCAGTCAATATTCCTACACTGCGTGGTAGAATACAATAGAACTGTAATTGTCCATTTTGTCAGAAGATATTACCATAAAGACGTTTTTGGAAACACTTTGAATGAAAGAGCAATGCATGTGTCTAAGCTAATTACCTACCTATTAGTATGGGCATGTAAAAACAGCAAAATAACTAATGAGAGAAAATAACTAGGGAAGCAAAAACCTGTTTGATCTGACAGATTAACAACTGAAAAGGTTAAGTGCTGAAAAGTTGAATAGTTAATCGTAATAGCTTTCAGTTCAAAGCAATGCAGCGATTTACTACATGTTTAGTATTAATATAAATATAAATGTGAAAGCTTGCTGAGGAAGAACACAACTGCAAGTTCATTTAAAAAGGTACAGTGTTTCTTCTAATAGGTTTATGTGCAATATAAACATAATGCATACATTTACAACAACAAAAGCCAAATTCATCATAGTCATGAATGTGTACAGCCCTGCGTCAACTTGTATTACTATTTCTCAGCTAGTAACATTTCACTATCAAACATCCGGTAAAACATCTCTATTTTAAAACCACCATACACACACATCAAAATGTAGCAATAGTGGCCGCAGTGTAACATACCTAAAGCGTTCATTTAAAGTAAACTGTTCTTACACCTGGAGAGTGGGGAGAAAAGTCCCCCAACCGTGATGACTAACACACGGAAAGACACAGGCATATTAAGCCGTGGTGTGACTCGTCAGTTTGGGCCTGAGGAAGGAATGTTGGAGGTTGGAGCTGATGCTTGAGGCGATACCAGTAGGTGAATGTCCATCTTTCACCAAGTCTCTGATCACAGTAGGCCCAGAGGCCCGGAGAGTAGGTTAGACCCAGGAGGAGTGGACAGGAATGCTAAAACAACCAATTATGTTGGATGGGGACACCGGCAGAAAATACACCAAGCAGAGGATGGTGACAGGTCTATCCCTTACATACTATTGAAGTCACAGACAGAATCGCATTACGGGGATGGACATAAAGCTGTTATGGCTGCTGCTCCTTCCAAACAGTGTGCCTCCAGGACAGAATCTGATCACATGGGGACTGTCAATGAGATCAGAACGATGACTGGTTTGGTACTCCATCCAGCAATAGTAAGATAGTTGGAAAGACCATGCTCTCTCTTGACTGATGTAGAGATTTAGTTATGGCTCATGAGAATAGAAATACCTTGTCAGGAACTAAGACTAAATCCATTCACAGTACTTATTGCGTTGTACATAGAAAGGTGACAGTATTTGTGAATGGGTGTGGAGAAGGCATCACCAGGGCCCAGTTATCTATCTGGATTTCGCCTATCGGATAGGATTAAATGCATAGAAATAGAATGAATAGAACAGAGTAATTATTGACTTGAATTGGGACACCCGTTCTATTAATTTAAATCGCATCCGATTGCCCAAATCCGGCTAGATAACTTTTGAAAAACTGAGCCCAGGGGCTCTAGAGGAGCTGAAAGGATCGGCCACTTCCCTAATCCGGCATTTGGCGGGCGGACTCAATTCCCAGGAGATTATCTGGACAATCCTGCCCCAGGGGAATTCTGCTCAGTAAACAAAGCCTGACCTTAGTTCTGCTGACTACTAGAGACGTTCGACTAACTGCACCTCCCAACTCCCCACAAATGATTTTCTGAACTCTTAGTAGGTCCTCAAAGCACTGACTGTCTGTAAAACAACTGGAAGTGACAGATGGTGTTGGTCAGAGGAACTGTAAGGGTTTTGTTCAATGACTGGATCATTGTCCTTCATTGTTAGTCTAGGATACCGGATTTCAACTTCAGAGTATAGGTACAGATGTAAGATCTTAATTTGATAGCCCTGTTGCAGGAGAACTTTCCTGCAATGCAGGACATTTAAAACTCGTGGTCTATTTGGAGGTTCAAAAAGGCTTAGTAATTCCACATTGAAATTTCACACTTGATTTTCCCTTACGAAATATGTATTTACCCCAACAAAAATGTAGATGAATTATAATCCACGTTTCCTGTTGCAAACTGTCTCAAATCAAGATCCTACATTTGCAATAGACTGCCCTTTGGCCTGGTCCCCTTTGAAAAGCTCAATGGAACATCCGGATGCAATAATAGAGGCTACTACTCTATTCTATCTCCAGGAATAGTGTCTGGGTAAAGTGGGCATCACATCATAGCATGCTACCAGATCTCTCTCTCTCTCTCTCACACACACACACACACACACACACACACAATGTCAAGGGCTGCCGCTAGCCGCAATGAAGATATGTGCTATTCGGGAAACCCTGTGTCGAACAACGGGCCCCTATTTAGAGAGCTATGGAACCTGGGTGACCGCTGACAAGCTAAGCTACCAAGGTGTAAATACCATTTCCATATAGCATATCAAACTTATAGCCATATTATTTTATTGCCATTGCCTTTCTATAATCTGCTTTCCTTTGTTGACAGACTGGTATTATTATATATTATTATTATTATTATTTAGCTTCTAAAGTGAAGTCAATAATGGTGTGTGTGTCTTACAGCACTTGGCAACCAGCTGTCTGCTAGCATGGCGGGAATACAAGAGAGAGAAGGGAAAATGTGACAGCTACGGTGGAACTCTTGGGAAGAGCCTAAAATATAAACACTCAAAAAAGGTCAGAGGTCACCGTCCTCTGACATCCATCAAAGATGGGTTAGGTAGAGGGTATGGTAAACAGTGAAATTGTAAAAATGAGCTCTTAAGAATTCTCTTCCTTTACCTGGCTTGTGTGTGTGGCATCTGTATGTTTATAAGTGCAATATGCAGAAATCGCTCTGCTATTTCCTGGTTGCTAAAATTCTAATAGTTTGCCTAATTTTAGTTTATGTGACCAAACAAGCCATGTAGAGTGTAGAGAATCATTGTACCATCTAAACCGCTGTGAAATATCTTATAAAAATATGTTGCTGTTTGAAGCTGATGTATGAAACAGAAAGTAACAATTCGCAACAACGTAACATAAGAACGGGAAGCATAGAAATAACGCACCTAGAACATATCTGCCACTTCTTAGAGTTGAGAATGTCACATTTCTATGTGAATTTGGTCGGGTCCCCCAAAAAGTTACATATTGCAGCTTTAAGTGTGTGCAGGTCTAGAGGTTCCTTGAGGACAATTCCCTCTAGCTCAACCTCTGCATGGACATGTCTCAGTGACCACTAAAGAATGTGGGTGTGTCTCCTAGGACACAGGGAGTACATCACTCTCCTTCTTGTGGTCAGTGTATACCCTTTAATTAGGTTGCGCTGACCTCTGACCTTTTCACTTAGCTCCCACCGCAAAGGGTCACTGAATGTCAAGGAACCCAAGCAGGAAGTTGGACCGACCCCACCTAGCGGTTTTGTGATGTGGAGACAAGTTCAGGAAGTGAACACGTGAGATGTGTGTGGTATTATACAAACGCGATCTGACTGATCTCTGGACCAGATAGCAGTGGTAAACGCACTGCCGATATGACTAATGGATTGGGGCATGGTTTCAGGTCACATAAAGGAGAGATACTTCCTTTCATAAAGAGAGGCACAGTATAGTGTGTAAAAATATCAAATCAAAGTTTATTTGTCACGTGCGCTGAATACAACAGGTGTAGACCTTACAGTGAAATGCTTACTTACAGGCTCTAACCAATAGTGCAAAAAAGGTATTAGGTGAACAATAGGTAAGTAAAGAAATAAAACAACAGTAAAAAGACAGGCTATATACAGTAGTGAGGCTATAAAAGTAGCGAGGCTATATACGGACACCGGTTAGTCAGACTGATTGAGGTAGTATGTACATGTAGATATGGTTAAAGCATATATATGCATATATGATGAACAGAGAGTAGCAGTAGCATAAAATAGGGGTTGGCGGGTGGTGGGTGGCGGGACACAATGTAGATAGCCCGGTTAGCCAATGTGCGGGAGCACTGGTTGGTCGGCCCAATTGAGGTAGCATGTATATGAATGTATGGTTAAAGTGACTACGCATATATGATAAACAGAGAGTAGCAGCAATGTAAAAGAGGGGTTGGGGACGGGGTGGCACACAATGCAAATAGTCCGGGTAGCCATTTGATTACTTGTTCAGGAGTCTTATGGCTTGGGGGTAAAAACTGTTGAGAAGCCTTTTTGTCCTTGACTTGGCACTCCGGTACCGCTTGCCATGCGGTAGTAGAGAGAACAGTCTATGACTGGGGTGGCTGGGGTCTTTGACAATTTTTAGGGCCTTCCTCTGACACCGCCTGGTGTAGAGGTCCTGGATGGCAGGCAGCTTATCCCCAGTGATGTGCTGGGCCGTACGCACTACCCTCTGTAGTGCCTTGCGGTCAGAGGCCGAGCAATTGCTGTACCAGGCAGTGACGCAACCAGTCAGGATGCTCTCGATGGTGCAGCTGTAGAACCTTTTGAGGATCTCAGGACCCATGCCAAATCTTTTTAGTTTCCTGAGGGGGAATAGGCTTTGTCGTGCCCTCTTCACGACTGTCTTGGTGTGTTTGGACCATTTTAGTTTGTTGTTGTGGACACCAAGGTACTTGAAGCTCTCAACCTGCTCCACTACAGCCCCGTCGATGAGAATGGGGGCGTACTCGGTCCTCCATTTCCTGTAGTCCACAATCATCTCCTTTGTCTTGGTTACGATGAGGGATAGGCTGTTATTCTGGCACCACCCGGCCAGGTCTCTGACCTCCTCCCTATAGGCTGTCTCGTCGTTGTCAGTGATCATGCCTATCACGGACCAGGGCTAGCAATAGATACTCAAAATCAGTATCTCAATTATACTCCCTTGTTCATTAGCTTTCTGTAGATTACAAGGCTAATCAGCTTACTACGCAACAAGAGTTTGATAGCAACACAAGGCTATATTTTAGGCGACTATATGAGTATGGTGTAAGTATAAGATGATAATAAAACAGCTATAAACTATAATTCAAAACACAGAGAGCGTGATAGAGAGAGAGACAGAGAGAGAGAGAGAGAGACAGAGACAGAGAGAGCGAGAGAGCGAGAAAGAGACAGTTGTTGGAGGTGGTGGTTGGAGTTCCTTATTGGTTATAGATAGCTCTCAAGCATCTGTTTGACTTGACCCCATTTGTCAAGGTTTCGACTTCTTCTACAAAGGCAAGCCATGACCCCATAACGGGGCTTGCTTCAAAACAACCTGCCTCTAAATTGTTTGGAAAGCCATCTAGGCGTCAACTAGCCTTGTCCTCCAGCACAGGCTCCAAATGAAGGTTGTCATGGTGTTAACATTGGTGGAGATCCAAAATAGTCAATGAGCCAAACGGTATCTAAACTAGCTAAGGGGTTATCTGAATTTTGTCTTTGATTAACTTGTATACTTAGGGTTGTTATAGCAAACAACTGCCACTAAATCAACTGGCTGAACTAGCAAATGTCTTTCACTCAGTTATTGGATTTTTCACAAGATGAATTTGACACCCGGGTTGCTCTGATCTCTGCCACAGAAAGTGATAGTGTTTCAATAGCGAGCAGCTAGCTAGCTACATTAGCTACATTCCACCCACACCAACAGCTGTGTACTGTACTATGAGGCAGGGCTGCATCCTAACGTTTAAATATAGTAATGGTTAAATATTCTAATGGTTTCGCTGGGTGTTGGTAAAAAAATTCAAGTAAAAAAAAGAAACAGGAAAAGGGCAAATGGCTACGACCAGGTCATGACAGATGCAAAGCTAACAGGAAGCCTTGGGTGTATGTTTATAATAGATTAACTAGCACCTGCAAGTGACCCTCTTGTAAATTTACCCTCTTGCATTCTAAACGCATTTAGATCGTCCGAAACACGTCTGACCTCTAAACCCAAAGGAAAAGACAGCTGGGTTACAGTTGTAGGAAGTGTTTCTGTCTACCAATCAAAAGTGAATATACTCCCATGTGGAATATTTATTTATTTACCCTTTATTAAACTAGGCAAGTCAGTTAAGAACAAATTCTTATTTACAATGATGGCCTACCAAAAGGCAAAAAGTCCTCCGGCGGGACTTTTTTAAATAAATAAATAAAGGACAAAACACAACACTACATAAAGAGACCTAAGACAACAACACAGCAAGGCAGCAACACATGACAACACAACAACATGGTAGCAACACAACATAGAAGCAGCACAAAACATGGTACAAACATTATTGGCACAGACAACAGCACAAAGGCTAAGAAGGTAGAGACAACAATACATCACACAAAGCAGCCACAACTGTCAGTAAGTGTCCATGATTGAATGAAAACAGTGCATTCGGAAAGCATTCAGAACTCTTAACTTGTTCCACATTTGTTACTTTACAGCCTTATTCTAAAACGGATTACATTTTTTCCCTCATCAATCTACACACAATATCCCATAATGACAAAGCAAAAACAGGTTTTAGAAATGTATTAGAAAATAATTTATTTACATAAGTATTCAGACCCTTTCTATGAGACTCAAAATTTTGCTCAGGTGCATCCTGTTTCCATTGATCATCCTTGAGATGTTTCTACAACTTCATTTGAGTCTACCTATAGTAAACTCAACTGATTGGACAGTTGAAAGGCACACACCTGTCTATATAAAGGTCCCACAGTTGACAGTGCACGTCAGAGCAAAAACCAAGCCATAAGGTAGAAGGAATTGTCCGTAGAGCTCTGAGACAGGATTGTGTCGAGGCAGAAATCTGGGGAAGGGTACCACCAAGACTCTTCCTAGAGCTGGCCAAACTAAGCAAACGGGGGAGAAGGGCCTTGGTTAGGGAGGTGACCAAGAACCCGATGGTAACTCTGAACTCCAGAGTTCCTCTATGGAGATGGGAGAAACTTCCAAAAGGGCAACTATCTCTGCAGCACTCCACCAATCAGGCCTTTATGGTAAAGTGTCCAGAAAGAAGCCACTCCCCAGTAAAAAAGGCACATGTCAGCCTGTTTGGAGTTTACCAAAAGGCACCTAAAGGACTCTCAAACCATGAGAAACAAGATTCTCTGGTCTGATGAAACCAAGATTGAACTCTTTGGCCTGAAAGCCAAGTGTCACGTCTGGAGGAAACCTGGCACCATCCCTACGGTGAAGCATGGTGGCGGCAGCATCATACTGTAGGGATGTTTATCAGCGGCATGACTGGGAGACTAGTCAGGATCGAGGGAAAGATGAACGAAGGAAATAACAGGAGAGATCCTTGATGAAAACCTGCACCAGAGCGCTCTGGACCTCAGACTGGGGCGAAGGTTCATCGTCCAACAAGACAACGACCCTTGGCACACAGCCAAGACAACGCAGGAATGGCTTCAGGACATATCTCTGAATGTCGTTGAGTGGCCCAGCCAAAGCCAAAACTTCAAACATCTCTGGAGAGACCTGAAAATAGCTGTGCAGCGACGCTCCTCACCCAACCTGACAGAGCTTGAGAGGATCTGCACAGAAGAATGGAAGAAACTCCCCAAATACAGATGTGTGAAGCTTGTAGCGTCATACCCAAGAAGACATGAGGCTGTAATCGCTGCCAAAGGTGCTTCAACAAAGTACTGAGTAAAGGGTCTGCATACTTATATAAATGGGATATTTCAGTGATTTGAATTTTTTGCAAAAATGTCTAAATCTGTTTTTGCTTTGTAAAATAAATAAAATGACCTTTATTTAACTAGGCAAGTCAGTTAAGAATAAATTCTTATTTTCAATGACGGCCTAGGAACAGTGGGTTAACTGCCTTATTCAGGGGCAGAACGACAGATTTGCACCTTGTCAGCTCGGGAATTTGAACTTGCAACCTTTCGGTTACTAGCCCAACGCTCTAACCACTAGGCTACCCTAGTATTGTGTTGTATTCTATTGTATTGTGTGTAGATTGATGAGGACAAAAAACGATGTCATCCATTTTAGAATAAGGCTGTAACGTAACAAAATGTGGAAAAAGTCAAGGAGTCTGAATACTTTCCGAATGCACTGTACATGTAGATGTACAGTACTAGTCAAAAGTTGACACACCAACACCATATTTTTTTTTTTTTACTATTTTCTACATTGTAGAATAATAGTGAAGACATCAAAACTATGAAATAACACGTATGGAATTATGTAGTAACCAGAAAAGTGTTAAAAAAACATCTAATTGGTATTCTCTTAACCAGCTTCACCTGGAATGCTTTTCCAACAGTTTTGAAGGAGTTCCCACATATGCTTGCCTAGTTGTTGGCTGCTTTTTCTTCACTCTGCAGTCCTACTCATCCCAAACCATCTCAATTGGGGTGAGGTCGGGTGATTGTGGAGGCCAAGTCATCTGCTGCAGCACTCCATCACTCTCCTTCTTAGTCAAATATCCCTTACACGGCCTGGAGGTGTGTTGGGTCATTGTCCTGTTGAAAAACAAATGATAGTCCCACTAAGCGCAAACCAGATGGGATTGGCGTATCGCTGCAGAATGCTGTGGTAGCCTTGCTGGTTAATTCTAAATAAATCAGAGACAGGGTCACCAGCAAAGCACCCCCACACCATCACACCTCCTCCTCCATGCTTCACGGTGGGAACCACACATTCGGAGGTCATCCGTTCACCTACTCCGCGTCTCACAAAGACACAGCAGTTGGAACCAAAAATCTCACATTGACAGATTTCCACTGGTCTAATGTCCATTGCTCGTGTTTCTTGGCCCAAGCAAATCTTCTTATTGGTGTCCTTTAGAAGTGGTTTATTTGCAGAAATTTGACCATGAAGGTCTGATTCACACAGTCTCCTCTGAACAGTTGATTTTTAAATGTGTCTGTTACTTGAACTCTGTGAAGCACTTATTTGGGCTGCAATTTCTGAGGCTCTAATTTCTGAGGCTCTAATGAACTTATCCTCTGGAGCAGAGGTAACTCTGGGTCTTCCTTTCCTGTGACGGTCCTCATGAGAGCCAGTTTAATCATAGCGCTTGATGGTTTTAGTGACTGCACTTGAAGAAACTTTCAAAGTTCTTGAAATGTTCCGAATTGACTGACCTTCATGTCTTAAAGTAATAGACTGTCGTTTCTCTTTGCTTATTTGAGCGGTTCTTGCCATAATATGGATTTGGTCTTTTACCAAATAGGGCTATATCTGTATACCACCGCTACCTTGTCACAACACAACTGATTGGCTCAAACGCATTAAGAAGAAATTCCACAAATGAACAAGGCACACCTGTTAATTGAAATGCATTCCAGGTGACTACCTCATGAAGCTGGTTGAAAGAATGCCAAGAGTGTGCAAAGCTGTCATCAATGCAAAGGGTGGCTGCTTTGGAGAATCTCAAATATAAAATACATTTTTGATTTGTTTAACACTTTTTTGGTTACTACATGATTCAAAATGTGTTATTTCATAGTTTTGATGTCTTCACTATTATTCTACAATGTAGAAAATAGTCAAAATAAAGAAAAACCCTTGAATGAGTAGGTGTGTCTGGTGTATATGTCAATAGATCCACTGCTAGACCTATCCCGTTACAATGCGGCCTGGATCAGCACTACAAATAGAGGCAAGCAAACAAGGTGTGAGGATTTCCAGAGAAATCAACCATCTGTGATGGATGTAGCACAGCAACGTCAAACAATGGAGGCTGCTGAGGGGAGGACGGCTCAAAATAAATGGCTGGAATGGAGTCAATGGAATGGTATCGAACACCTGGTCTCCACCATTCCAATGACTCCATTCCAGCCATTACTATGAGCCGTCCTCCCCTCAGCAGCCTCCAGTGACTTCAACATAGGAGGGGACCCAGGCCAGTGTGTGTGTGTGAGAGAGAGAGCGAGAGAGCGAGAGAGAGAGAGAGTGTGCGGAGCCCAGCCAGCATAGGGCGTGTCTGAAGGCCTTTAACTCTTTATCTGAGCATCAAAGGGAACCTTTACGCTGCATCTCTCAACACACTGGCTGAGTAGAAACAGGGAGACAGGGAGGCATTTCAAGACCTGTGTAGCGCTGGTTTAAATAAGTAGGGCACAAGGGATTAAAGAAGGGGTGTATGAAATGTTGAGGGTAATGGCTTTACAAAATGAGATGTGGGGTGTCGTTTGACAGTGTTGTGTGATAAACAATGACTATGAAGATGCTCATTATGTAGTCTTTCAGTCAGTAATGGAATTTAGGGATTACAAGTTGACATCAGGTTAGGAATTCATGTCAAACAAGATGCATACATTTCATGATCAAATAAATGTATTTTGACAGAACAACAGTGGCTAACAGTAACATCCAGAGCCTGTATATAACAGTATCACATTAAAGAGCTAGACGCCAGAGACGCCATTTGGGACCCTCAGACAGTTAAGTACCATCAACACTGAAGCCTGACTCCACGCTCTCCACCTTCAAACTTTGGTCACAGGCAGCAGTCAGCCACCAACACAAACATGTGTGTTTTAATCTCATTCAAACACAATATGTGTTTAATCTCATGGCTATATACAGTAATAACTAGATAATTTCTTTACATTTACATTTTAGTCATTTAGCAGACGCTCTTATCATGCATTTTTTAAATTATTATAATTTTTTTGTACTGGCCCCCCATGGGAATCGAACCCACAACCCTGGCGTTGCACACACCATGCTGGCGTTGCAAACACCATGCTCTACCAACTGAGCCACAGGGTAATTGTCAGGGTAGAGGACTACTCATGCTATGTGAGCCACATAATACGAGCTAATACTAATCTAATATAACATTATAAATATCCGTCTGTAGATACATGCAGCTGTTGTCATATTACACAACTTGAGCTGGTCTATTGTTGAATGATTCTCAGTGTGGAGCCCTGCACAATGTCTAACTCAGTTGGTGAGCCAGGGCAGAGAGTACACTGCTAATGTAATGGTTTGGGGAATCAAGCTTGTCTGATGAGTAACTGCCTGAGGCCTGAAGACTTGTGTTAGCTCCCCAAGCGAATGCTTAGGCTTTTAGCTTAGTGGGCTAACATTGTTGTGTTGCGCAGGACACAAGAGGCAGATTTGGGATCAGCTGACACCAGCTGTTTCTGTCCTGTGTGTGTGTGTGTGTGTGTGTGTGTGTGTGTGTGTGTGTGTGTGTGTGTGTGTGTGTGTGTGTGTGTGTGTGTGTGTGTGTGTGTGTTTAAAGGGGCCTTTCCACTAGTCCCTCCCTGTGATAAAACATCAAGCCAGTCAGGTGACATGACAGAGCCCTGTCATCTCCATCCCCACATCAAAACCCACACATGCAGGAAACACCACCCAGCAGCATCCAGCCACTGTTATTACTGAACCCAGGCCCCCTCTCGCACTGCCATAGAGCCATTGGGATGTCCAAAATGGTGGTCTCAAACCCCAAAATGGAGGTCTGGTTTAATTTTTATTACTGGGGACAGGATTGCCACTACATAAACAATAATTATTTTTATTTTGGAGCCGATGAATGACAAATATATCTAAGCACAAAGTTAGTAGATCTGTTCATAAACACATGAGATATAATCTGACCCTTGACCTCTGAGTCTCTACACAGCCTTGCCCCGTCTTTGAACCTGTGTCCAATCACATCGAACGAAAGCCCCTCTCGAACAATAAAATATCCCACACTAATTACTAGCTAGGCTTGTCCACATTTTCTCCCCTCTCTCTCTGGATCGACAGTCTATTCCAGTCAAATTTATGATAACCCCCGTGAGCTGACGGCATGAAAGCAAACCCGATTGGAAAATAACACAGCCGGCCTAACCAGCTAATTATGCTGTTTCATGAGCTGTCAGGTCATGTCCATTATCTCCCCTGGATGGGGGAGACAAGAGGCCTTTCAAGTTCAGGCTTTCCAGCTTGCTCATCACTACCTAAACCAGGTGGAAGGAAGAAAGGACTGGTTGTTTCTTGCTTTTCTCTTTCTTTCCTTTTTATGTATCCTTCAAGGTCGATTCAGTCTGTTTTCTATGTATGTAAAGCACAAAATAGACAGCTTTTCTTATAGTTTATGAGCAAGGCCCAGCTTGCCTTCCAAGAAGGGCATTTTCTCCTCATGCTAAACGTGAAATCCACAACTGAAGCTGCTGTATCATCCATCGTCTTTTCCACTGTATTTAGAATATAGAGTTAATAACTACAATTCAACAGTGAGAATAATAGGCTACACTCTTAGACAAAAAGGTGCCATCTCGAACCTAAAAGTGTTCTTCGGCTGTCTCCATAGGACAGGGGTGTCAAACTCATTCCATGGAGGGCCTAGTGTCTGCTGGTTTTTGGCTTTTCCTTTCAGCGAAGACCTAGACAACCAGGTTGACCTTAATTCATCAATTAAGTACAAAGGAGGAGCAAAAATCCTCGGCCCTCCGTGGAATGAGTTTGACACGTGCCATAGGAGAACCCTTTGAAGAACCCTTTTGTGTTCCATGTAGAATGTTTCACAAAGGGTTTTACATGAAACTCAAAAGGATTCTACCTGAAACCAAAAAGTGTTCTCCCTGGAACAAAAAAGGGTTCTCCTATGGGGACAGCCAAATAACCCATTTGGAACCCTTTTTTCTATGAGTGTAACTACCAAGCCTATCAGTGGGCATACTTGCTTTCCATTGCCGAAATAAAAAATAATGTCGCTGTAGTTGCCGTGATCCAATATCACTCCCCCAGTGTGAAACTCTAAACCATATCAATAACGTGCTGCTAGAAGGTAGCCCTGGTAGCCTTAGCTCTCACTGTTTGTGTAAGTCATACGAAAGTTCTGGAAGGCAATGGTATAGGAGCAATTACGCACCAGAATCCCCAGGAACTAAAATGTTAAACGGTGTGTATATGTGATTATATATGACTGACATAGGTAAATAGAAACTAGCATAAAACATGTCATTTTAACAGTTGTATTTTGCTACATTACACATGTAGGATTATTAATGTCGTCCTATATTATCTACGGTTAGTTATTCTCCATCTACATGGTCAACTCTGTCTCTAACAATTCTGTTAAATACATCTGTAAATAAATCACATGAAATGGATCCTGGGACAATGAGGTGCATGGGGCCTTGTGTAGTGTAAAATACTCTGGACCAAGGTAGTCATTTCTTCAGAGAGTGGCTCTGTCGGGACCAATTATCCAATCCTCTAATGAACTAATTATGGTGGTCTGAAGGCAATAATTGTTATTACATACACAGCCACAGCATAGCCACCAAGACTTTCTCTCACGTTTTCCCCTACCTTAAAGACGGAGATTGGAGACACGTCAGTCATCTTTAAGAATGACTATGGTTACACTGTGCATATTTGTGTGCATGCAGTGTACACATGCATACCTGCATTATAAAAACATAAACATTTATCCATTAGTCCACTGCCTCTCCGCCTACTGACCCTCATTCTGAATCTCCTGCTCAAACCATCCTGGAGGGGGGAGAGCGAGAGAAAGAAAAGATAAAGGAAGAGAGAGGGAGAAAAAGGGGAAACCTGACTATTCTTCCCACCGGGATAGAGCAACGGGCTGCCTTACAAATCCCCACCCTTCTTATCTAGCCTTTTCATAAATACCCATAAAGGACAGGTTTGTCAGTGGTGCTACGCAGTAGCCTTCTCTTCTAATTGCACTCTCCTACATTACCTGATTCATTCTGCTGTAAATGTAGTTTTATGAGACCTGATTCATTCTGCTGTAAATGTAGCTTTATGAGACCTGATTCATTCTGCTGTAAATGTAGTTTTATGAGACCTAATTCATTCTGCTGTAAATGTAGTTTTATGAGACCTAATTCATTCTGCTGTAAATGTAGTTTTATGAGACCTGATTCATTCTGCTGTAAATGTAGCTTTATGAGACCTAATTCATTCTGCTGTAAATGTAGTTTTATGAGACCTGATTCATTCTGCTGTAAATGTAGCTTTATGAGACCTAATTCATTCTGCTGTAAATGTAGTTTTATGAGACCTGATTCATTCTGCTGTAAATGTAGTTTTACGAGACCTAATTCATTCTGCTGTAAATGTAGTTTTACGAGACCTAATTCATTCTGCTGTAAATGTAGTTTTATGAGACCTGATTCATTCTGCTGTAAATGTAGTTTTACGAGACCTAATTCATTCTGCTGTAAATGTAGTTTTACGAGACCTGATTCATTCTGCTGTAAATGTAGTTTTACGAGACCTGATTCATTCTGCTGTAAATGTAGTTTTATGAGACCTAATTCATTCTGCTGTAAATGTAGTTTTACGAGACCTGATTCATTCTGCTGTAAATGTAGTTTTACGAGGGATGGTCACTAGACATCTTTCTACATTATGTGATTCTACTATACTCTATGAGGAAATGTCAACACTACATGTCATCTTAAGGGTCACACAAAAAAGCAGGCCAAGCAAAACTACTGACTGAACGATAGAGAAAGGGGGGAGGAAGAGAGGGGTGGGAAAACCCCTGATGGATGTGAGATAACAGGGATTTCTGGGGGTCTGCTTTTTTGTGAAATGGGATGCGACCTGTGACTGTTAACACATTGCGTCTCGGCGGCGGGCCTAAGATCTGGGCCTATCATCAGCTGTTAAGAGCGGGGTGGATTCCTCAGGTCTTCAGGGTCCAGGCCCTGGGCAGCAGCATTATAGTGGCGGCAGGCTTCAGAGAGAAGAGAGACACAGGTGCAGGGGGCAATAGTTATAACTTCGTGTCTGACTGACTGACTGGCTAGCTGACCCAAGCTGCTGGGGTCTGTGAGGAATCTAGCTGGAGTGCCTGATCGAAATGAGATAAGAGGCAGAGTTATGAGCAGAACAATTGTATGAGAGCGTATGAGTGGAAATCGGAAATGCATTGTTTAGCGGCAAGTGGGCAAGGAGATCTTGAAGAGGGTTGGGAGCTGTTTGGTAGATTGTGAAAGATATTTGATGTGCAAGTTGTGGTCGTTTCCTTCTAACTGTACGACTTGTTCTTGTAGAGGCTAAACGACGTCTGTCCAATAAATAAGTTATAAAATTGCAGAGGTATAACAAATACACCTACATGTGTCCCTCTCACTCAACCTGGAGCCTATATAAATCCTCCCTACACAAGAAATTCAACTGTGATATATGCTGCAATATCTTATGACAGTCAATGGAGAATTGAGTCCAGATGCATCAACAACCACAAACATCCCTTCAAGGAATATATAATATATATCAATGTGGATTAGCCTCGTCAAGAAGATTTACGAAGATGGGAACCCATAATCTAATGCAGACTGATAGATAATGACCAGCAGTACCGGTAGATTGGTGGTTATGACGTCCTATTTATACTGCAATGTTAATTCAGGGAGACCGGTTCAGTAACATATCTGGCACTTCCAGCAGAAGTCGTTTGCGGCCTGCTGACCTGGCTGGTAGGGGGGGGCTGATCCGTTTACTAACACCTGAGCTGGGGAAGTAGTTCAGCAGCTGCAGGGGGGAGGTTGGGGGTCCGATGGGGGCTTACCGTGGTTGTGAAGGGGCTGCAGATAAAGGAGGATCTCTTTTAGGCCGGGTTGTCCAGAGGAACCTCAGAGAAGCTGCTGGTCATGGCCCGTCCTGAGAAAGTGTGTGAGAGCGAGAGAAAAAGTGTGTGTGAGACAAACAAAATAATGAGGAGACAGGGCATAGATGAAGTGGTGACCATGGGGAGTTTTAACCCTAGATCTATGGCTACATTTCACCTGCTAATGGTTACTAAAGGATGCTTGTAGATCTATGGCTACATTTCACCGCTAATGGTTACTAAAGGATGCTTGTAGATCTATGGCTACATTTCACCGCTAATGGTTACTAAAGGATGCTTGTAGATCTATGGCTACATTTCACCGCTAATGGTTACTAAAGGATGCTTGTAGATCTATGGCTACATTTCACCGCTAATGGTTACTAAAGGATGCTTGTAGATCTATGGCTACATTTCACCTGCTAATGGTTACTAAAGGATGCTTGTAGATCTATGGCTACATTTCACCGCTAATGGTTACTAAAGGATGCTTGTAGATCTATGGCTACATTTCACCGCTAATGGTTACTAAAGGATGCTTGTAGATCTATGGCTACATTTCTCCTGCTAATGGTTACTAAAGGATGCTTGTAGATCTATGGCTACATTTCTCCTGCTAATGGTTACTAAAGGATGCTTGTAGATCTATGGCTACATTTCACCTGCTAATGGTTACTAAAGGATGCTTGTAGATCTATGGCTACATTTCACCGCTAATGGTTACTAAAGGATGCTTGTAGATCTATGGCTACATTTCACCGCTAATGGTTACTAAAGGATGCTTGTAGATCTATGGCTACATTTCACCGCTAATGGTTACTAAAGGATGCTTGTAGATCTATGGCTACATTTCACCGCTAATGGTTACTAAAGGATGCTTGTAGATCTATGGCTACATTTCACCGCTAATGGTTACTAAAGGATGCTTGTAGATCTATGGCTACATTTCACCGCTAATGGTTACTAAAGGATGCTTGTAGATCTATGGCTACATTTCACCTGCTAATGGTTACTAAAGGATGCTTGTAGATCTATGGCTACATTTCTCCTGCTAATGGTTACTAAAGGATGCTTGTAGATCTATGGCTACATTTCTCCTGCTAATGGTTACTAAAGGATGCTTGTAGATCTATGGCTACATTTCTCCTGCTAATGGTTACTAAAGGATGCTTGTAGATCTATGGCTACATTTCACCTGCTAATGGTTACTAAAGGATGCTTGTAGATCTATGGCTACATTTCACCTGCTAATGGTTACTAAAGGATGCTTGTATCCCTGCACTCATACATTCCAGAAAATATTTGAGTAATTGCAGCAGACCTAAAGTCAGGATCCCTGCCAAAGTAGAACGTTCAATAATGATGAGATGGTAGAACATGTGTTCTGAATCATATACTGTAGAACCATCTGATAGTAGTGGGACTAAACAATGGAATCCTACAGTCATCCTTACGAGTGACCCTATAGCCACAGTTTACAAATATCCCATGCATTTTTGGACCGCTGAAAGACAAAGGACAACTGGCGTTCTCTCTTGGTTTGAGCTCTGCGACATGTCTTAGTAAAGGGGAAGGGTCAGACACACACATCTGCTGCTAACAACTGCCTTTCACTTGCCATGGCTTGACCATATATTGATGCTTTCCATCGGTTTTGACCAGATATTTAAAACTGACTCAAGTGTCCCCAGTGTGCGTTCATCTATGTTCCACTGCTGGGAGGAACGCCACTGCTATTAGAGCCTAACTGAAAGTTGCTTTAGAAAACGACAGCTTGAACTAACTGTCTTGATGAGTTGTTGGTTCAGTCTTCACCACCCAATTATAGAAGAATCCTTTACGCTGAGATATGGACATAGTCTGGGAGTTGTAGTGTTATCACCATGCTGTGTTAATGACATTCTCCCCAGGAGAGGAATGTTCAAGGCGTAGTAGAACACTTCTGTTCAACATTGTATCCCTGAGTCAATTACAGAGAAAGAGGAAGTGGATAAACCAATCTGTCTCGTTGTACTTTCAAACGACGCAAAGAAGCGAAACGAGAGGTGTGATTTGTTTAGCCCCTTTTTTTTTAAACGGCGAGGAACAATATTCAACTAACCATAGCCATAGATACCATGACGTTAGAAGATGTATACCAATGTTCAACGGAAATGTGTCTTCTTCTTTACCCCAACACGCCAGAAGAGGTTGTAGCAGATATTGAACTATACCAACCTCTTGGAGTTGAAGCGATCCTGGCGGTGGTGTTGGTGTTGTTGTTGTTCTCGTTAGCCTCCACTGAGGTCTTATTGGAGACAGTGTTCTCGTCATCAGTCTCCCCTGCTGGGGCCTCAGGGGCCACGTCTCCAGGGGCCCCATCATCAGGTTTGTCCACAGGGCTGGCAGGCGGAGCGTCGTCAGAGATTTTCTCACTATCTGCTGCAGAGGGAGTACAGAGTTTAATCATGTCAGTGTCTTAACATATTAAAGTCGAATTATACACACAATATCTCTGAAGAGCTTGCCACAGCACATTTCAACACACCCATTGATGCATATACCTGTAGTTAACACATGTTCACCCAATTTCCGGCTAAGAAAGGCATATTTACCTTGCTCTGCAAGACTGTGCTTTGTCATTACCCCTAAGCATTACTATAATGATAGCATTTCCTATCTATCTCCTGGCCGGCAGTGTTTCTCTTTCTGTTCCTACAAGAATGTTTCTGCCCACTTTGACTGTTGGGGGACTTCTCCTCTACTGAACGAGCTGATCCAGGCCAGGCTCAGGCCTCCGGTTGGTCGCCTAATGAGGTCCTGATTACTGACCAGGCCTTGCTGGGAGAGCAGCACCACACAGCTGGTTAAGAGCCGTGGGAAAGTATGGCCGCCTCGTTATTATCTTACCCAAGGTGATGGGGGGGACTGAGGGGTCTGGTGGGGACAAGGGTGCTAGGGGGCTGGGGGGGGGGGGTAACCCCACTGCTGTTCTGGACATATCTGTAGCATCTGTTAACCACCATTGCTACCTCTTGTGAGGACAGACACTGGGAGACAAGAAGCAAGTACAGGGAGTGAATATTTAATAAATAACAGACATGAAACAAAACACAGACAGCGTCTGGACATGGGAAACATAACATTAATGCTGACACAGGGATCAAACTGCGGCTATGGAACCCTGACCTGTTCACCGGACATGCTACCTGTCCCAGACCTGTTGTTTTCAACTCTCTAGAGACAGCAGGAGCGATAGAGATAGTCTGAATGATCGGCTATGAAAAGCCAACTGACATTTCCTCCTGAGGTGCTGACCTGTTGCACCCTCGACAACCACTGTGATTATTGTTATTTGACCCTGCTGGTCATCGATGAACATTTGAACATCTTGGCCATGTTCTGTTATAATCTCCATCCGGCACAGCCAGAAGAGGACTGGCCACCCCTCATGGCCTGGTTCCTCTCTAGGTTTCTTCCTAGGTTTTGGCCTTTCTAGGGAGTTTTTCCTAACCACAGTGCTTCTACATCTGCATTGCTTGCTGTTTGGGGTTTTAGGCTGGGTTTCTGTATAGCACTTTGTGACATCAGCAGATGTAATAAGGGCTTTATAAATACATTTCATTGAAATTTGATTGAATAGACAGATATAGAGGAGTCAATCAATAAAGTGATGGAGTCCAGGTGAGTCCAATGAAGCGCTGATGCCCGTAACGATGGTGACAGGTGTGCGTAATGATGGGCAGCTTGGCGCCCTCGAGCGCCAGAAAGGGGGAGCGGGAGCAGGCGTGACACCTCTGGCTACTGTGTGTGTGTGTGTGTGTGTGTG